>NC_041393.1:169881940-169888588 GCF_002162155.2 Triticum dicoccoides
CCCGATCGCGGCTCGGGCGGGCCGGTCTCGGGCCCCGCGGGCCGGCGGCGGGCGCGGAGGAGCGAGAGGGAGGGCGCGGGTGAGGTGGCGGCTTCCTATTGGGCGCGGAGGCGGCGGCGCTGAGGTGGCGGCGGCTGATTCATCGGAGCGACGTGTCCGGCGGACATGTCCGGCGCGGATGGACATGTCCGGCGGTGCGAGGAGGAAGACTGCTAGGGTTAGGTTGGAATCATCCGCGAAAATGGAAGGGGAGGGCCTTTATATAGGTTCCGGGAGCTAGGAGAGTCCAAATAGGGAGCGGTTTTCGGCCACGCGATCGTGATCGAACGACCGAGAGCATGGAGGGGAGTTAGATGGGTTTTTGGGCCACTTTGGAAGGGTGTTGGGCTGCAAAGAGAAAGGGGGGTTTTGAGCTACGCGGTTAACTGTTGGAGTATCAAACGGACTCCAAATGGCACGAAACTTGACAGGCGGTCTACCGATGCTATACCAAGGACGCTTGGCAAACCTCGGGCCATTCCGAGAAAGTTTAACACCCGCTCACAACAGAGACAAAAGGGGAACGCCGGAGGGCATAGGAGTGCCAGATTACGAAACGGCAACGGGGAAAATGCTCGGATGCATGAGACGAACACGTATGCAAAATGAAATGCACATGATGACATGATAAAATGCAACACGCAAGCAAATGACATGGTAACGACGGCGAATAACTGGAAGACACCTGGAGCATCGAATCCGGGGCGTTACAACACTCCTCCACTAACAAGAGATCTTGTCCCAAGATCTTAGGACCGAGACGGAAGGGAAAAGAGATGAGGTGAAACAAGAACTTGAGAGAAGAAGCAAAGAATCAAGAGCACTCGAGAAGAAGAGAGGAACGACGAGAATGAAGAGAACCGAAAGCTCACGGAATCAGATAGACTATGAAACAACTCCGGTTAGAATGAGATAAGAAACGAATAAGACTGAAAGATTTAGGCAGCACTCCGGCTGAAACATGGATGAATAGAACACGAGCTTGAGAGGATGGAAAGATACTTGATGAAGACATGACACAAAACCTCCAGAAAGAATTGAAAGAAAATTGAATGAAAATAATTTATAGGGATTGAATGGATTTGAATATCTGAGAAGAATGAAGAACTGCAAAACTCCACTTCAAAAGAATACAGAGGATTAATTGCACTTCGAGACGCAAGAAGAAAAGATACTTGATGTCAGGACCCCGACTCGATGCCACATCGATCTAGCATGTAACACATCATATCACTTTGCGGCCTCACGCACGGTATTCCCACAGGTGCCAACTTACCTGGCCCGGGACCGTTTGTTCCTTTTGGCTCACGTATATGATAGTGCCGCTAGCATCCATATGACAAAGAACCCGGGCTGACATGGCTAGTCGTGAACCCAAAGTGGCTCAAACTTACAGGGACATGCATCCATGACCCAGCATCGAACATGTCGGTCATCAACGAGTGAATCCGGGCTGTAGCACTGGGCTAGCAGGACTCTGGTAAACCGGGCTGTAGCGGGCTAACAGGACTCCGGTATCCATCGCGTGACATTTCCCCGAAGGGACAGACACAGGAACGAAGAAGGACACATGTCGGCCAGCCTAAGTGATCCGGACTAGTAGCAAGCTACCAAGGCTCAGTGGAAGCACTAGGAGACATTTCCCGGTAAGAGAGGCTACTAAGGATAAACAACTAGATAGTCAGATCCCACACATACCAAGCATTTCAATCATACACACAATATGCTCGATATGTGCAAATACAACAAGGCATCACAACATGACTCTACGACACAAGTACTTTATTTAAAGGCTCAGAGAGCCATACATATCATACAGACAAGTATGGGTCACACGACCCAACATTCAAGTCATACAGACATACAAGCCAACAGCGGAAGTAACTTGTCTGAGTACAGACAAGTAGTAAAATAAAAGAGGCTTGGGAAGCCTGGCTATACTACATGGTCCTTCACAAGCACAGGATCACCACCTGGGCCTCAGTCTACTCATCAATGTCAACGTGTACGAAGAACCCATCAGAAGGGGTTGCAGTGTCTTCTGAAAAATGTAAATTAAAGCAACATGAGTACAAAGGTACTCAGCAAGACTTACATCAGATCCTACATACATGCACATTATCAAGAAGGGTTGGTGGGGTTATTGCAGCAAGCCAGCTTTGACTCTTGGCTAAGCTATCCTATGAGACACCAACTTGAAATGGTTTTGCGCACATGAGTCCACTACACACCAACTCAATACACTACCGAGGATCCACCTCCGTCTTCCTACGGAAGAGCCATCCTCGGCACTCACGCTTATCTTGAGGATTTTAGTAGTATCCATTTACTTGTCTATGAACTGTATAGGCAACCAAGTAATCCTTTACCACGGACGCGGCTATTCGAATAGATAATGTTAACCCTGCAGGGGTGTACTTCTTCATCCACGCTCTCACCACTTACCGCCGTTTACACGACATGTACTCGGCAACCTTCAAGCGGAAGCCCAACGTGGGTGTCGGCCATGACCTACCTAAACACCTAAGTCTCTAGTCCAGGTTTATCGCCTATTCAGGTTCCATCCGCAGGGAGTCCGGACGAGGTTTCCACATACGGCCCCGAACAATGTGTACAGGGTTCTGAGACACCTAACGGGTGCCCGGCATACCCGGCCACGTACCTACCACATCACAGCCCACCTCGCGGGTCAGCGCTGCCCACGGCCTCCAGTAAGCTACAAACACCAGAAACTACTTGCAACTCCTGGACAGAGGGCTAGGGTGAATAAGAAGCCGAGAGGGTCCATTGGTTTCGGGCCCAATGCATGGTAGTAGCTGAATCTTAAATCACACATACAGATCTCAGTGCTTAAGGTCGGCTTCAATGAAACAACCCACCATGTACTCCTACATGGCCTCTCATCGATTCCTTTACCAAATCATGTTCAACACATCACCCTCATTACCGGCATGATCATTTCACTCCAGCCCATCACCCAGATGAACCAGACCTGACACGACTCTAAGCATAGCAGGCATAGCAAGGTATGAACAACACATACATATGGCTCAATCAACTCCTACACATGCTAGTGGGTTTCATCTAGTTACTGTGGCAATGACAGGTCATGCAGAGGAAATGGGTTCAACTACCGTAGCACTCAGCAGTTTGAATCGCGTTGTCTTAATGCAGTAAAAGAGACCAGAAGCGAGAACATGGGATTGTATCGATATGATCAAATGGTTGGTTGCTTGCCTGATGGGTCGATGCACTGATATTGATCTTCGCTAGGGTAATCGTGGTACTCCTCGGGGGCAGATCCTGCCGCAAAGAGCACCGATACACAACATCACCAAACAATATGCAACAATACGATGCATGCATGAGACATGGCAAAATGAGTGTATTAGGCTAATGCAACTAAGACCAGATGGGTTTGAACCATTTTGAATCAAAGATTCAAGTTTCAAACTCATAAATGGCCCCTTTAAGTGCTTTATCTTGTTCTGCACTAAACATCAGGTTAGCTTGCTTAAACATGCATGAAACCAGTACAGATGGATAGATTAGATTTTTCTGATCATTTTTCATATATAAAACTTTGCATTTGGAGTTACCGATTAATTTCTATGATTTTTTTAAGTTTGTGGTATTTACTGGAATTTCCTGTATAAAAATAATTCCAGTAAATAAATTACTGCGTCAACATTACATCATGATGACGTCATCGGTCAACAGAACAGTCCAGGTCAACCCTGACTAGTGGGTCCCCTGTGTCAGTGTAATTAGTTTAACTAAATATTAATTAAAACTAATCCTGATTAGTTAACAGGGCTGGGCCCCACCTGTCATTGACCCAAGGGGGTCAAACTGGGCCCACCCGTGGTCAAACGAGGGGTTAGCGGGGTCAACTCGCTGGCGTTTAACCGCCAGCGAGGCCGAACGCGGTGGCGAGAGTGGTTTTGTGCATTCCGGCGACCAAAGGAGCCGCGGAGGGTATCTACGTGTAGCTGGGAGCAAGCCGCATCTCTTGGTGGTGTTGGTTGAGCTCGGGGTGGCCGGAAACGGCGCCGGCGACGACCTTGGCGGTCGCCGGAGTTCGGGTGATGATGAACCCGAAGCTACGGGACATGGGGAGGCTCGTGGTGAGGTGCTACGGGTTCCTGCGAGTGCGGTGAGTGCGTTGGACATGGTGGTGTGGCCAGTGGGTGGCCGGAGTCACGTCGGCGACGAGCTCCACGGCGGCACGTGTGGGTGAGCTTCGTGTAGTCGCTACGGGGTTCGGAAGCGAGAAAGGAAAGGGGGGAGAGGTAGCTGGGCTCACGGCGATCTCAAGGAAGCAAACGGCGCGGTCGGGGACGAGCTGGTGCGGCGGTGACGTCGAAGGGGATCTCTGGCGACGACAGAGTCAGGCGAGGTCGGTGTAGAGGCTTTGGGGCAAGCGAGCGCTCGGGGCTTGGCTAGCTCGAAGAAGAGGAGGGCGGCGGAGCTCCTGGACATGATGGCACGGCGCAAGAACGACGGAGAGCGCGACTACGGCGACGGTGCGGCTGCGGTGGCGTCGGCCATGGCGTGGGAGAGTGAGGGAGAGAGGCAGGTGAGCGAGTGAGGTGTCCAGGGGGTTCGGGGCACGACGTGGAGGTCGTCCAGGCCAGCAGAGAGGCGAGGGGAGGAAGCAGGGCGGCGGGCAGCTGCGTGGCGCGCGCTGGTGCCGCCGTCGAGCACCTGCCTGCCTGACTGGCGAAGGCAAGCTGCTCGCTGGAGCGGCTGCTGGGCTGGGCTGGCTAGGTGGGCTGGCTAGTTGGGCTGCCAGGTTAGTTCCCTCTCTCTCTCTTTTATTTATCTTTTTTATTTATTCTGTAACTTTGTGGACTTTCTAAAAATACCTAGACAACTCCAAAAATCACCAAACTGCTCATGGCCACTAACTGGAATATATCCAGCATGGAACATTTTAGTTTGGGATTATTTGAGAATTTAAAATAATTTATATAATTTAAATGCCCAAACTCAAATACTTATGATTTAATTCAAAAACCTTAGGATGACCTAGAAAATTGTGCACCACTTTTGGCAGAGGCTCTGAACCAAGGCAAAAATGATGGACATTTTAGAAGGGCATTTCTGGTTCATTGAAAATATTTTTAGTAAACCCTAGTTGGTTTCAGAGGGGGCTGGGGGTTCTGTCATCCCCATTTCAAGTTTCTGTTGAGAAAAATAGACATGATGTAACACTCTAATGCATGAACTAGCTAGGATGTGACACTTGAACTCCACCAACAAAATCTTGATGAACTCTTGAAGAATGAATTAAATCATGAAGATCCACCATGAAGAACTCCGGTAACAAAAGGATGATGAGATAGAATGAAGGATGAACGAATAAGATGAGCCTTGCGATGATTTAAATGGAGGTCCCGACAAAATGTCGGAGGAAATTTGAACTCCGGAAAAGAAAAGATGAAAACACTTGGAACTAGAATTTGTTCAAGAAGAACAAACTCCGATGAAAAGGATTAATCACTTTGAGGAAATAAGAATAAGATTTATTATATGCTTATCCTTCATCAAATTAAATTGATGACCAACAATGGATTTTGCATACTACTTATTCTTCTTGAAAAGGATTGAGAAGTGACATATCGCAAAACTTGAGAAGGTCTTCATGAACCACCGGTTGGATTGGAAAGAACGAATGAAATGAAATGATAATCAAAGAAAAAGAATCTTGAACGAACCACCATAAGAATTCGAAAATGACTGATGAAATATATTTAATCGCCGGGAAGAATTAGAAGAACAAATAAGCTAGAGGGGATTTAGATGCAAAAGAACGAAGAGATAATGAGCTGATTAAACAACACTTGAACAAAAGCACCGGGATAATTGGACAATGATAAATGGAATGATGGCCTCCGGTGAAAAGAAACAGGAAAAGAACTTCTGACATACTCCGGATGGGTAAGAAAAAAATATCCGACAAATGGAATAATTTGAGAGGATAATATGAAACTAGAATCATGAATCTTCGAGAGAATGAAGAAGATTTAAGAGGAACTCTTCTTCGATCTTCATATGACGACGAGAAACATCACCAAAATTACTGAGGTACTCCGGGAGAATGAAAAGCAAAGAGGTTGAGCCAACAATGAAAAGAATTTGAAAACGATCTTGGAAAGGCATCTGACTGATGAAATTCATTCTTACGTCACACTTTGCAAAGAATTGAGAATAACTCCGGGGGAATTAGAAGAGTCAGGTAAGATCCTGGGAAAAGACCTATGGGTTAGGGCCCACTGAAGAGAAAACACCGTTGGAAAGGGATGTTGAATAGGTAGATGATGCACCGGAATAATTGAAATATTTGAATGAGGTGACAACCTCGGATTAATTGGAACACAGACGAATCTCTTGATATGTCTTGAGCACTCTGGAAGGACAAACTGGCGAGAGGCGAACGAGCAGGGAAAACACTTGATCCAAGGAACAGAATGTGATCAACCTGAAAAACTTGAATTGAGTGCACCGGGAAAAGAAAGGGATGAAGCATGACGAACGAGATGAGAATTCACCGGTAGGAACAATTTACGAAATACTGAAGAGGTTCCGCACGAATGAGATAGATGG
>NC_041393.1:169889097-169893576 GCF_002162155.2 Triticum dicoccoides
GAGAGTCAGACTCCGGGAAGAAAAAGGGTGGGAGGGCGGGAAAACAAAGGCAACTTGGAAGGGGAAAACGACGAATATCTTGAAGAGAAAACACCGGTTGAAATCATTAAGGAAAGAAGGCAAAGATTTCACACGAGTAGGATGAATACTCGATTATAGACTCTGGTTCCGAGAAGAAAAGGGGTGGGCGGGTGGGAAAAGAAAACAACTGAGGATTGAACTTGGCAAAGATGAAGAGGCTCGAGTCGACTTGACAAGAAATGCACCGGATGAAAAGAGATGAGAACCAACGATCGGAAAACCAACTGCGTGATCCTAAAGAAAATTTTTTGAAGGGGAAGAGGAGTTGTTCAAAACACCTACGTCAAGATTCCTCACCAGAGCGACGAGGGGCTGTGGAGTAAAAAGAATTCCTACTCTCCGATATAACTAGACTCCGAAAAACAGTTTTCTTCTAGACTCAACAACGGCCAAACTACACGATCAATCAAGGGGCTCCTAGGGTCGGTCGAGGCTCTGATACCAACTTGTCACGCCCAATATGCGACCCTATCCAAAAGGAACTCGAAGGTCCCACCAAGGATCGACCCGCATATTGAAATGCTTTTGCAAGGTGGATATCATTACATCAACATTACATAATAGATGGGGATACATACAAGAGGCATACAATGCCACACGAATACAACATCACAATACATAAGAGCATCATCCGACTACGGATGAAACACAAACAGAAACTCAAACGACATCCACCCTGCTAGCCCAGGCTGCCAACCTGGAACCTATCCTCTGATCGAAGAAGAAGCAGAAGAAGAACTCCAAACAAGCAAGCATCGCTCTCGCGTCATGATCATCGCACAACCTGTACCTGCAACTGTTGTTGTAGTAATCTGTGAGCCACGAGGACTCAGCAATCCCATTACCATGGGTAACAAGACTAGCAAAGCTTAAAGGGAAAGGAAGAGGTAAAGTGGTGAGGCTGCAGCAGCGACTAAGCATATATGGTGGCTAACATATGCAAATAAGAGCGAGAAGAGAGCAAACGGAACGGTCGTGAAGCTAGCAATGACCAAGAAGTGATCCTGAACTCCTACTTACGTCAAACATAACCCAAAAACCGTGTTCACTTCCAGGACTTCGCCGAAAAGAGACCATCACGGCTACACACACGGTTGATGTGTTCTAATTTGGATTTGGTGTCAAGTTATCTACAACCGGACATTAACAGATTCCCATCTGCCTATAACCACAGACACGGCTTTCGAAAGATTATACCCTGCAGGGGTGTCCCAACTTAGCCCATGATAAGCTCTCGCGATCAACTAAGGATATACCTTCTCCCAATAAGACCCGATCAGACTCGGAATCCCGGTTTACAAGACATTTCGACAATGGTAAAACAAGACCAGCAAAGCCTCCCGCTGTGCCGACAAATCCCGATAGGAGTTGCACATATCTCGTTCTCAGGGCACACCGGATGAGCTAGACGTCGGGTTGGCATAGACCATGATTGCCGAGGGGTGCCGGACATCGCTCGGTTCGGGCCAACACTTAGACAAGCACTGGCCCGGGGGGGGTAAAATAAAGATGACCCTCGAGAGCGCGACTCCCAAGGGAAAAAGGGCTAGGTGAGGAAAATGGTAAAACCAAGGTTGGGCCTTGCTGGAGGAGTTTTATTCAAAGCGAACTGTCAAGGGGGTCCCATAAATCAGCCAACCGCGTAAGGAACGCAAAATCCGGGAACATAATACCGGTATGACGGAAACTAGGGCGACAAGAGTGGAACAAAACACCAGGCATAAGGCCGAGTCTTCCACCCTTTACCAAGTATATAGATGCATTAAATAATATAAGAGATATTGTGATATCCCAACCAAAATCCTATCCACCATGGAGCAATCTTCAACTTCACCTACAACTAGCAACGCTATAAGAGGGCTGAGCAAAGCGGTAACATAGCCAAACAACGGTTTGCATAGGAAAGGTATCAAAGGTTAGAGGTTCATGGCAATATGGGAGGCTTGATAAACAGGTGATAGGTAGCGCAGCAAAGTGATAGAACGAAGCAACTAGCATAGCAATGATAGTAGTGAGATCCAGGGTAGCGGTCACCTTGCCTGAAATCCCGCAAGGAAGAAGAACGAGTCCATGAAGAAGACGAACGGATGAAGCTGAACCAAGCGTAGACGAACGAATCCTCATGATCGCAACGAAACAGGAACTATCAAAAAGAAGCACACAACACGGTAAACACACCACACAAGAATAAGGCATGATGCACAACAAGCATGATGCATGACGAAGCTACATGAAGCTACTCATGGCAAGGGATGACGCAAACAAGAACAACACATCAAGGCAAGTTTAAATGGGGCCGGAAGGAACATATAACAATTCCGGTAAGTCCTCATATGCAATTTTCGAAATTGGTCCAGATATGAATAAACATTATGTTCGAGTTGTTAAACAGCAAGTTACGATGCACCAAGATGATCTACACGAGATTCTAGTCAAGTTACATATAAAGTTCATTTAGTTCGGAGCTACGGCCTAGAAGATATGAGCAAAACAAGTTAAACATGGCATTGATGCAAAATGCACCCAAACATCAAGCAAAACACCTCAAAACAAGGGTGCAACATGATAATATGGAACTACATGCAATTCTAAGCAAGTTTCATATAGAGCACACTCAAAACGGAGCAACGGTTCAACACACACATGAAACAAGTTATAGCAACAATCTGTCCAAAACAGCAACTAGGCATATTGCAAGCACCAAAACAACATGCTACAGTACCACAATATGAAAAAAAAGGCATGGGCATGATGTACAAGTAAAGCATAACAAAACATGAACACTGAGCTATCTCCAGAAATCACTAGAACATGCTCAAACACACATGGCAAGATTGCAAATAATAACAGTTCAGACTTTGCAGAAAATAACATCAGGTTGCAATGTTCAGAGCTATCAAACAACATGTTACAGGAACTTATCATGGGAAACAAAGGCATGACATGATACTACTAAATGCATAGATCAAATGTCCTTTACTGACCATGAGCCAAAAAGGATCAGAAAATATGATGGCACCCATGTAAACTTAGCAAGTTACAATACAGATTCAAACATGGCAGGAACAACGATACGAAGGCATGTTCGTGAGCTTGTGCAGCTCACCACAGAGCAATAAATGGCATGGCAAGGCAACCAACAGTAAGAAGACATGTTTGAAGCTAAGCATGGCAATAGCAAGTTCATAGGGTGCATGGGTCACTAACAACAATCATGGCAACAACTGAACTTAATGTTAACAGGCTGACAGCAACATTATATAGCAACTTTGGAGCAAGGAAACAACAATTTGCAGCAAGCCATAAATGCAACCAGGGGCATGGATGGATAGAGCATGACATGTAGAACAAAACACCCTTAGTGACCATCTCCAGATTATGCATAGAATGACTTGTAGCAGCAGGTTTACATAGCATCACGAAATAACAGATTCAGCCTAGCAAAACAGCAACAACAAGTACCCTACTTAGCAAGCTCGATTCACTCACCACAAGTCATTGCATGACAAGATAAGCATAGCATCATCAAGAAGACATGTTTATGAAACAAACCAAGGCAAGAACAAGTTCATAGCATGCAAGGATCAACTACAACAACCTTGGCAAAATTGAATAACATGTAAACAATCTGCCAGGAAACATTTTGAAGCAAAAGTAGAGCACGAAAATGACATGCTAGACTATTCCATAATTGCAAAAAGGGGCATGAATGGTTAGAGCATAACCATATGCTCAAAACATCCTTACTGAAGTATCTCAAAATATGCATGGATCTCTCTGTAGCATCAAGTTTACATGGCATCAAAATAACAGCAGAACAGGGACTGAATCAACAATATCACGAAGCCTAGTTTGCATGCTTGTGCTAGTCACCAAATTGATCACAAAAATACTTGGTAAGCACCTCTGTAAAGAAGACTTGGCATAGTTCAAAACACATGAAGACATCAACCTCATAGGATGCACACATCAATCATGGCAAAAATGACAAAAGTGCATGTTCTGTTAACAGACAACAGACAACATTATGAAGCACTCTTGCAACGATGATTCATGCATCAAGATGAGCTCAAATGAAAATGATGCAATAGAATGAAATGATTTACTCGTCGAGGCGAACAATTTGACATATTACACGCACGAAACGGAGCAACGGATGCAGAGATATGATGCGTTGAACATGGCATGATAATGTCAAAATATTCGGGACTTAGTGGAATTTTCGGAGGGGGAAAGTCAACCTTCGGTTTTGCAGATCTGGATCTAGAGCGCGGATCCTGAGGATGGCCGGAACCTCGCCGGAGGCGGACGGCGCGGCGGCCGGAGGAGGCCGGGGATGGGGGCGCCGGCCCGGATCTGGTGACGCGTGGCGGCGGCGACCAGCGGGAGGCGGCGGCG
>NC_041393.1:169894190-169954430 GCF_002162155.2 Triticum dicoccoides
GGTGCCTGCAGCGGCGCTCGCCGGCGGCGGGCACGGTGGCCGGCGGCGGGGAAAGCGGGCGCGGGTGGCGCGGGAGCCGGGCGGCGCGCGGGCCCGGTCGTGGCTCGGGCGGGCCGGTCTCGGGCCCCGCGGGCCGGCGGCGGGCGCGGAGGAGAGAGAGGGAGGGCGCGGGTGAGGTGGCGGCTTCCTATTGGGCACGGAGGTGGCGGCGCTGAGGTAGCGGCGGTTATCCGTCGGAGCGACATGTCCAGCGGACATGTCCGGCGCGGATGGACATGTGCGGCGGCGCGATGAGGAAGACTGCTAGGGTTAGGTTGGAATCATCCGCGAAAATGGAAGGGGAGGGCCTTTATATAGGTTCCGGGAGCTAGGAGAGTCCAAATGGGGAGCGGTTTTCAGCCACGCGATCGTGATCGAACGATAGAGTGCATGGAGGGGAGTTAGATGGGTTTTTGGGCCAATTTGGAAGGGTGTTGGGCTGCAAAGAGAAAGGGGGGTTTCGAGCTACGCGGTTAACCGTTGGAGTATCAAACGGACTCCAAATGGCACGAAACTTGACAGGCGGTCTACCGGTGCTATACCAAGGCCGCTTGGCAAACCTCGGGCCATTCCGAGAAAGTTTAACACCCGCTCACAACAGGAGACAAAAGGGGAACGCCGGAGGGCATAGGAGTACCGGATTGCGAAACGGCAACGGGGAAAATGCTCGGATGCAAGAGACGAACACATATGCAAAATGAAATGCACATGATGACATGATAAAATGCAACACGCAAGCAAATGACATGGGAACGACGGCGAATAACTGACAGACACCTGGCGCATCGAATCCGGGGCGTTACACGTCCTCACCTCTCACAAGGGCGACAAGCTTAGATACACATTGCAAATTCATTTTGTCGCCTCCAACAACGTGGCCGAGTACGAGGCGCTTATACATGGGCTCCGTATGGCCAAAGAACTCGGCATCCGCCAGATCCTGTGCTATGGTGACTCGGACTTGGTGATCCAATAGTCGTCTGGTGATTGGGATGCCAAGGACGCAAACATGGCAAGCTACCACTTCCTCGTTCAGCAACTCAGTGGATACTTGAAGGGTGCGAGTTTCTCCACCTGCCATGGGACAACAACGAGCAAGCAGATGCCCTGGCACGAATCGGATCCACCCGGCAAGCTATACGAACCGGTGTCTCCCTTCAACGCCTCCTCAAGCCGTCTGTCAAGCCGTCTCCAGAATCAGACTCCATCTTCATGCCGCCTGACCCTGATGCAGACAGATCCGACTTGGGGAAGCTAGCAGGCAGCTCGGGGACTTCGGCAGGCGGCTTGGGGACTGCTACAGTTCCACCCCACCTGAGGACTTTAGAACCCGGCCCGGGGACTGCGGTAGTCGGCCCGGGGACTTCAACGACATAGCAGGTGGTGGCTGACTCCAACCCTTCACCACCCAACCCACCCGCCCTAGTCGCAGTAGCCATGTTAGCAATAGAAGAAGTCGCAGCTTTGTCATGGGCCCAACCCATCGTCAACTTTCTGGTAAATAGAGAGCTGCCGACTGACGAGATCTCGGCAAGACAAGTCCAACGCCGAGCTGGAGCATACACAATAGTGAACAAAGAGCTCGTTAGGTGCAGTGTCACTGGAGTCTTCCAGCGCTGTGTCGAGCAAGAGAAGGGCATTGCGATCCTCAAGGACATCCACCAAGGCGAGTGCGGCCACCACGCGGCCTCAAGATCACTCGTCACCAAAGCTTTCCGCCATGGTTTCTTTTGGCTGACTGCTTTGGAAGACGCCAAAGAATTGTTCAAACACTGCAAAGGGTGCCAACTTTTCAGCTCCAAGCAACACCTGCCGGCTTCTGCACTCAAGACCATTCCCCTCACCTGGCCCTTTGCCATCTGGGGGCTGGATATGGTGGGCCCATTCAAGACAGCACGCGGCGCCATGACACACCTGCTCGTTGCAATAGAAAAGTTCACCAAGTGGATTGAAGCGAAGCCAATCAAGCAGTTGAATGGGTCGACTGCTGTGACATTCATCGCAGACATCACCACCCGGTATGGCATACCACACAGCATTATCACCAACAATGGCACAAATTTTGCCAAAGGAGCATTGGCACGCTTCTGTGCGACACATGGCATCCGACTGGACCTAGCGTCCGTTGCCCATCCGCAGTCAAACGACCTAGTTGAGCGAGCAAACGGCCTCATCCTGTCCGGCATCAAGCCCCGACTGGTTGAGCCCCTGGAGAGCTCGGCCGGCTGCTAGCTCGAGGAGCTGCCGGCCGTCCTCTAGAGCTTGCATACCACCCCGAACAACTTAACCGGCTTCACTCCTTTCTTCCTTGTGTATGGTGCCGAGGTGGTCATCCCAATCAACATCGAGTTCGACTCACCTCGAGTCACCATGTACATGGAACCGAAGGCGAAGGAAGCGTGAGAAGACGGCGTTGACCTGCTGGAAGAGGGCCGGCTGTTAGCACTCAGCCGGTCCGCCATCTACCAGCAGGGTTTGCGCCGTTACCACAATCGGAAGGTGAAGCCAAGATCCTTCCAAGAGGGCGACCTTGTGCTCCGGGTGATCCAGCGAACAGCCGGCCAGCACAAGCTCTCAGCCCCTTGGGAAGTCCACTTCATCATCAGTAAGGCATTGGGCAACGACTCCTACTACCTGATCGACACACAGAAGCCCAAGGCACGCAAGAGAGATGATTCTAGCAAGGAGTCAGAACGCCCATGGAACGCCAATCTCCTTCGAAGATTTTATAGTTAATGCAGTATGTACCATGCTATCTTTTGTATTAAGTACAAGACATTGGGTCCGCCGAGGAGCACTCGGGGACTACCCTCTTTTATCTATACGATGAGTATCATGCCTATGAATGTATCACTACATTTGTTCCTTCGTCCGGCATCGGGTTCGACTAGTCGGCCCGGGGACTTGCCGCCTTGGATTATGTTAAGCACCACCTGTAGTCAGACTAGTAGTGTGCCAGCACCTAAGCCCTCTCTTGCCAAAAGTCACAGCTCGCAGAATCGACTGTTCGACTGGCAAGAGTTAAAGGCAGGAAAAGATGCCCACACGAAAAATGGCTAAGGACCAATGGGCTTACATAGCACAAGCCAGCTCCCCACCCTGCCAACCGACTGTTAAGCAGCCGACTGGCTGGCTTCCCACTCACCTTGCCACAATCTAAGAAAGCTAAAGTACTTGCCCTCCCACATGGACAAGTACTTTCCCAGCCACATATTGCAAAGCAGCTGTCCGGCTGGGAAGGTGGCGACCAAGGGAGGGCGGCAAAGGAAACAACCGGAAAAAGATGTAAGGCTAGGGCAGTCAGAAGTCAAACACATGCAAAATTATATTTACACAAAAGGCCTTCGAGGGCCAGCATTCAACTTAGTTCGAATACACCCCCAGTGGGTGGAACTGTGCAAATTTAACAAATATTGTTCAAAGACTAACGAGCAGGAAGACAAAGATAAAAATGGCGGCTCAGGCCAAGGGTGAAATGGGCGAGTTGGGCAGGTCAGTGGAGACGGCGGCGCTGGCTGGAGGAGTGGCCGGCTGGCGAGTCTCGGCTTGGTCATGGCCAGTGGTAGGCGGCGTGCTCGCACGTGCCTCGTTGCAGGAGGCACAGTCAGGCTGAGGCTGGCCGGCTGCTCCATCATCCGGCGCGGCGTCTTCATCGTCCTATTCCTCCTCCTCTTCACCCTCGTCGCCGGAGTTGATCTCCTATGCCGAATCTTCGCCATCCATCGGGTTCATCCCAAACCACTCTGCCGGCAGAGCAGCGTCATCGTCGTTTAGCTCGCGGATGAAGACGTTGGTGTTAGTGTACTTGGTGATCACCGCAGTGTGCTGAATGATAGCTGGCCGCACCGCCACCAGCTCCTCATTGGCCTCCTGTCGAAACGTGTCCAGCTGGGACAAGTCCAGCCCGGGATACCAGGCTCGGACGAACTCCAACGCCTGCCTGGCGCCTGCCCGGGCTGCAGAAGCCTTCCAAGGCTCAAAGCGACCGGCCACCACCTCCAGCCAGTCGGCAGTCCGACTGGGGGTGCGGGGAATCGCTTCGCCAGGCGGGCGGAAAGCACCTGGGCTCCAACGCGCTGAAGGTGGCGGAGCATGCGGTGAGCTGGTTGGAGACGGTCCTGGATGGCCAAGAGCTGCTCCTCAAGCGTCTTGTGAGCATCTGGCGCAATCTCAGCACCAGCCTACCTTTGCACGTTGCGGTGGGACTCGATGACTTGGCTGGTAGCAACGGAGTAGCCGGGGAAGTATTCTGCATGAAGAAGAAAAGAGAAAATACAAAGTCAGAAGTCGGACCAAGCAGCAGGCGGCAAACGAGGGGACAAAGAGGAAGGCAGCTTACCATCAACCATGTCTTCAATATGGCCGTAGCCATCATTCAGCGCCTGCCTCGTCTCGGCCCAGTTTGCCGCCTCGGTCTCGTACTCGGCTTGGAGGGTGGACTTGCTGTCCTGCACCACCTTTAGAGCCGCCTTATGACTCTCCTCCTGGTCAACTAGCTTCTTGGCCAGGCGGTCGCACTCCTGAGCCGCGGCACTGCACTCAGCCTCCTTGGCATGCAGCGCGGTTGAGGCCTCACCCAGTTGCTGCCGCAGGTCGGCATTGGCCTCTGCAAAGATGACAAAAGAAGAATAAACAATAAGAAATAAATCGCCAGAAAAGATCCGGCCTGACTTCTCAGCAGTCGGCTCGAATCTCGGGGACTACACCCAGTGGGTGCGCTGATGAGCCCCCACAAGAGATAGAATATGAACACTTACTCCGGCTTTCAGACAAGTCAGCGGTCTTCTGAGTCAGCTCCTGGACATGGGAGTTGAAGGCGGTCGCGCGGAGATTATGATAGTCCTGCAAAAGGGACATACAAGCAAATAAAGACAAGTTAGCACCCGAGTCTACTTAGAAGTTCTAGGCCGCCTGCTCAGCAGCCGACCCGAAACTCGGGGACTACACCCAGTGGGTGTGCTGACGCACCCCCATGGAAGAATACAAGAGCAAGATGTAAGAGGCAAAGCGCTTACCCGGATGGCTGACTATGTTGCCAGGAACTCCTGGTTGTAGTTCTTCAAGGCGGTGACTGAGACTGAAGCCGAGTCCGGACATCTTGCCCCTCTCGTTCAGCATGGCCGTCCCACCCCCTAGCATCCAGTCCAGCGAGCTGACGCTCGCCGTCTCCAGCTCCTAGGCCGACGAGCTCGAGCCCCTCGCCTTCTGCGGGAACGGCGCCGAGGCCGCCTTCCCTGCATGCCGACATGCCGGAGATCGAACCGCAAGGTCCGCCCTCACAGCCAGCTCACCTCCAGCCGACGGCACGGGTGGCGTGCTCGGCTGGCCGCCTTGGTCTGCCGCAGTTAGCGCTGGCAGAGCCACCTCCTTCTCCCTGGCGACGGCGTCGCCCTCCTCCCTCTCCATAACCGGCTGGTCGCCGCCGGTTCCTTCTAGCGGCGCCACCGGGACCTCAGGCGCCACAGAGCGGAGGGGAATGATGAGCTGTGGGGGCTAGTTGTGTAGGGCCTCCTCCGCTTGCATCGCCGCTACGGCGTCCTCCTGGGCCTTGGCCGCAGCTTCGGCCTGCGCCTTTGCAGCCGCATCCGCCGCATCCTGTGTCGCCTTGGCGGCAGCCGCCTTCTGCCGCTCCGCCTCCCGCTCCTCCCGCGCCTCCCGCGCGTTCCTCTCCGTCGCCGCCTCAAGCTCGGTGCGAGGGTCCACGCGGTGGGCGCTGGTGGAGCCTCCCGCTGCCCTAACCACGGAGGCAGCAACAGACTGCTCAAGAGAGGGCGGAGCTCTATTTTCGAGCAAGATGAAGAAAAATCAGAAGAACATTGGCAAGACAGAAGAAAGAATGCGTGAGGAAGTCGGCACTTACGCAGAAACGATCTGTGGCTCCTTCACCACCTTGCGGAAGGGGGTTGCCTTCGCGGCCGCCTTGTCCCACTTAGTTGCCGCGGCCGATCTCTTGGGCTTCTTCGGCCGTCTGCCAAACATAGACGGCGTGGCCCGGCATTTCTGCGCGCCGCCTCACGCAACCGGCGTGGCTGACGAGCTCGCGCCCTGCTGATCAGACGTAGGCTGGCGGCACGGAGCGACCTCTCCCTCGTTGTCATCCGGCCAGTCCTCGAGGCCGGCCCCGTGTCTTGAGCCTCCTGCATCGCTGCCCCCTCCTGTGGCGTCGTCGTCCAGGGCGGCCGCCCCCAAGTCGGGGTCGTCCATGTTACTCTCCGCCCGATCAGGGAGGAACTGACGCTCCGGCCCTGTGGCACCGACTGCGGGCTGGAGGAGGGCACTCTGTTTCATAGCCGATTGGTCAAAGCCGGCCAAAGAGAACTCGACATCTGAAGAAAAAAAGAAGAGAAGAAGACTTACCATCGGTGGTGGATTCGCGCGGGAGTATGGCTCCTTGCCGAACCGCCACTCCTCCTCCGGGAGCTTGCAGTTTGAGAAGTAGTTCACCAAGTGAGCTATCTCAGCGTGAGGCATCACCTTGGTGCACAGACGGCTTGGGTCCAGATGCCCACTCATCTGGCATATCATGTGAGGGCGGCCCTGGAGTGTGAGCACCCGGTGCGCCACGAAGGCGGTCAGCAAGTCGGGCCCGGTCAGGCCCTTCGACTTCACCATCACCCGGAGCCACGAGACGGCGGCAGCTCCTGAGGTCGACAGCGACCTGGCCCGATACGACCAGTTAGGCCGCTTCCCAGCCGGCAGGCCGGCTGCGTAAGCCGGCAGGTTGACCCAGTCGCCCTTCGGGAAGACGCTCTTCACGTAGAAGTATGACTGCTGCCATATCTTCACCGACTAAATCAGCGTGATGGGGGGAAATGGGTTCTTGGCCGTCGACCTCCGCACCGCAACAAAGGCGCCGCATTGTGCCGGCACGCTCTTGACAACGGTGCCGAGCTTTGAGTAGAATAACTTGCCCCAAAGCTCGATGGTGAGGAGGACACCGAGATAGCCTTCGCACAGGGTGACGAAGGCGGACAGCGGCACCATCGTGTTCGAAGTGAGGTGGTGCGGCTGGAGGCCGTAGAAATCAAGGAAGGAGCAGAAGAAGCCGCTTGCCGGCAGGCCGAAGCCGCGTAGGCAATGCGACCGGAAGATGACGCACTCTCCCTCCTCCGGAGACGGCGAGATCTCCCCCTACAGCGTGAGGCAGACCTTCACGTAGTCCTCGCCAGGCAACCGCCGCGTCTTGTGAAGGAAATGGATGTGGTCTTCGTGGATGTTGGAGTCATCCCAGGCTCCGGCGTGCTCCATGAAGACGAGAAGCAGCCAGAGAAAGCGCAGGGACGGTGAAAGCACGACCCCGCAGCGACGAGCTACCGCACAGCAAGATGGCCGGAGGTGCGGCGCGGTGGCGGACAGCAACGTCGACGGAGAAGAAGAAGAGGAAGATGGTGGAGTAGGGGACGAGCGCGCGTGCGTCTGCTGCTCCCCCCTCCCCCTACTTATAGCTGTAGAGCGATGAAGCCGAGGGGGCGGGAAGTGGGGGTCGTGGGATTAACTGCGCCCACTCCCCCATGACCCACGATTATTGCGCCTTAACGGCGTGCGGTAACTGCCGCTGGAATGCCAACCATCCGCCTAGGCCACAAAGGATCCGCACATGGGCCAAGGCGTGGTAGTGGTGGGCCCCAGCCTGCAGCGACGTCCCGTCGTGTGCGTAGGCTGGCAGGCTAGTCCAGCCGGTGGGTGCCATGTGGCGCACAGACCGTGGGCGGCCGTCCCGACGCACGGCGCGCGTGCGCCATCTAGTTCCCGCCTTCAGACTCCAAAACTTTCCAGACGGCGCGACTGATTGTGGCTGACTCCTAGCTGTCGGCTCTTCAAGATAGGAAGCTGCTTGGGCTTCTCGTCCCCCTTTCAGCCGCAAAGCACGACCAGCTTCGGGGACTACTACTAGAGTAAATGACCACCGGTAGCCTAACCGGCTCCCCCTGGCTCTTCAAAAAATATCGGGCCAACTGAGCCCTCAAACATCCAAGACGCATGGCCGCCTTCTCTTGGCCGGCTGTCCCACCGGCCGACTGCTGGAAGGCGGCGAGGCTCTAAGAGCTATCTCGAAGAGGGCCGACTCCTAGCAGCCGGCCACCAGGGTGGCCGACTCCTAGAAGGCGGCCTGACCCATACCCTCAAAGTTTGTGGCCATATAACGGCGATAAGACGGGGCGTGGCTATAGTGAAGCCTGCCACCCCCGAATCCCGGAGCGAGCGTGGCCATAGTGCATCGTACGGGGCGGCCACTCCCTGTTCGACGCGACACTGTTGCCACATTGACCATGACGTCGCCCACGATAGGCTGTCAGTACAGCCCACAGGCGGCGGGCCCCTCCTGCCAGAGAGATACCAGAAGGCGGCTGGACTTGACCAGTCGGCCTGGGGGGAGGCTGGCACCCAATAGTCGGCCTTCCCCCGTCCTAGAAGTTTGAGCACCATTAAGCAGATAAGATGGGGTAAGGCTACAGTGAATTCCCACCAGGCGGCGGCACTGTAGCCATGCTTATCCCGACAAAGCCATCGCCACCAGGAGTAAGGCTACAGTAACCAGCAGCCGACAATAGCCCCCGGCGGTGGGCCAGGCCTGTCGGCCAAGAGGCCGGCAATCGGCGGGACCCACCAGTCAGCGGGCCCTAGTGGTCGGCGGAGAGGCCGGTGATTACAGACACTAACGGCCTGGAGCCGCATCCAGTAGGATTACCATTGTATCCCTGGGGGTAGGCCTATATAAACCCTCCAGGGCACCCATGCAAAGGGTTGATCTCTTAGAGTTTTAGACACCACATAGAGAGAAGAGGAGAGCTAGCCTTGCCCTTCTTCTTCCTCTAGCAAAACAGCTCAAGGAGCATCTTGTAGCTACTTGTTGATCTAGTGATCATACGGAGACCCCGCAAAGCAGGATTAGGGGTGTTATCTCCAAGGAGAGCCCCAAACCTGGGTAAGATTTGCCGGCATGCATGTCTTCGCCTTATCGCGTTTCCAGTCACCCGCGACGTCTTACTGGCTCCCACAATGATTAGCCACCTGTTGGCATATGTCGCACCTACCACTCGACAGCTTTGCTGAAATGATTAGACCTATCTTTTTGCGTATGCGTCTGACTGATATGCTTAAAATGAATCCTTATGCTAAGTATATGAAAGATATTGTTACAAATAAAAGAAAGATACCAGAAGCTAAAATTTTCACCATGCTTGCTAATTATACATTTAAGGGTGGAATACCAAAGAAACTAGGAGATCCAGGAGTACCAACTATACCATGCTCCATTAAAAGAAACTATGTTAAAACTGCTTTATGTGATCTTGGAGCCGGTGTTTGTTTTATGAATCTCTATTTATATCGTAGACTTGATTTGAATAAGTTGACACCTACTAAAATCTCTTTGCAAATGGCTGATAAATCAACTGCTATACCCGTCGGTATTTGTGAGGATGTGCATGTTGTGGTTGCAAATGTTACTATTTTAACAGACTTTGTTATTCTTGAGATTCCCGAGGACGACCGTATGTCGCTCATCCTTGGTAGACCTTTTCTAAATACTGCAGGGGCTGTTATTGATTGCAACAAAGGCAATGTAACTTTTCATGTTAATGGTCATGAGTATACAGTACACTTTCCAAAGAAACAACCTCAAGTTCATAGTATCAATTCTATTGGAAAAATCTCAACTATTACTATTGGAGGTTTTGAATTTCCTCTTCCTATTGTCAAAAAGAAATATGATATTTTGATTGTTGGGGACATGCATATCCCCGTTGAGGTAACCTAGTGTTATTCGAAAATTCTCCGGTTTCATGTTATTCAG
This sequence comes from Triticum dicoccoides, assembly GCF_002162155.2. Classification (NCBI taxonomy): domain Eukaryota; kingdom Viridiplantae; phylum Streptophyta; class Magnoliopsida; order Poales; family Poaceae; genus Triticum; species Triticum dicoccoides. The sequence goes on from NC_041393.1 coordinate 169,904,026, forward strand.
AAGAAGTTTGTTAACAAGACTTGATCAACCTTGTTAGTGGATTCCTTTTGATGAGCATGAGATGGATGAAGTTAGAAGACACAACCTTCTGTACCCTCCTTTTACCTTCTGTTATTTAGTTTAAATAAAGAAAAATTAGTATTTTCTGTCTATTTTCTAAATTATTTGTGCAATAAAAAATACCCTAAAAATAAAAGTTCTTCAAATGCCCTGAAAATTGAGTATGATTTTTTGTAGAATATTTGAGAATTTTTGGCACTTAGAACACACCAGGGGGGCCTACCATTTGGTCACGAGGGTGGAGGGCGCTCTCTAACCCCTGGGCACGCCCCTTCCTCATGGGCCCCACATGGACCCCCTCCACTTATTCCAGTACCCACACACTTTGTCTTCCTCCATAAAAAATCATCCCGTAGCTCAGACCCGTGTTCTAGCTTGTTTTGCTGCCATGCTCAATGCTCCATTCACAAAACTGCTTTGGGGGATTGTTCTTCGAGGAAGAAAATGATGAAGAGATTGTTGAGAGGCTCCTCGAGCCGAAGCTCGAAGGATAAGCAGAATTAAAAGAATAAAAATCCCAAATACAATATTCCTTGCACCGTGGAGGTTCGGCTGTGTGAATGGCCTTGTGATGCATTCTTGAGAGCCACCGGAATTCACGACGACTTTTATTATTTGGCCAAGAATGCAGGCCTCACCGACTTCCTCCACGACCAGTGTGAACAGTATCTCCTACTCACTAATATTTTCGTGCAAAACTTTTATTTCCATGCTAGAAGATCACCACCTTCAGTGGAGTTTTATTTATATGATGAGTTTAAGGAGATGTCACTATATGATTTTTGTGTGGTTTGCAGGTTGCCCGTTGAGGGCAGCATCGAGGAACCACATTCTAGTGATGTGGATGAATTTATTGATCAAATTGCTGTAGGGGAAACGAGAAAAGTTTCAGATGCTAGGATTACTAGTATACCTTTTACTATCCTACGTTACTTTAAATATTTGCTAGTAGATGTTTAATTGGTTGTGGGAACAGTGGGGGCCTCAGTGCTCCTGACCTTTCTATTTTGCGTCATGCTTTTTTTTTGTGATACAACTTTCAGTTTAGGCGCTATTATTGCTAAACGGTTAAGTCTGAACCGTACAAAGGGCCCTATCTTTGGAGGTATCTTTGCTTCACTCCTTGCTAAACACTTTGAGATACCTATTAGGCATTATGAGAAAGAGGAAAAGTCACTGCCCACTATTTTGCTAGACTATAAGAGTATGGTAGTGCATGAATTTATTGTTAAAAATAATAAGAATATACTTAAGTATAACTTGATATTTGCCAAAACTAAGTGTGAGACTATTATCTTGCATGCACCTTATTTGTTTAATATACATTCAGGCACATACCTCATCATGCCCGAGGACATTTATGCATATTGGGAGCTGACACAAGTCCCAGATCATGAGCCTGAGCCACCACTTGATCCATATCGAGAGTCTATTTATCAGTGGGATCCGGAGAGCTCTCTAACCAGTGGCACCCCGAGGACCCTCCTCGGTACACCGGAGAGGATCACTTCGACCCATGGGCATAGACCAACTTAGGCCAAAAGCCTAAGCTTGTGGGAGTACGTATTTGTCACCGACATTACATTCATGTTCACACACTCATTCTAGTTGTCGATGTTCATACTTTTTCATTGTATTATCCATGCTAGTTTATTTTCTTTTCTTGCTTTCTTATTGTGTGTTAGAAAATCTTTGAGGAAAACCAAAAAAAATAGTTGTAGCTTTTAGCTAGTTTACTTTCCATGCTTGCAGTAGTAATATTAAAAGAAACCCCAAAAATATTTCCCTTTCTTCTTTTGTTTGTTAGGAGATTTCTCGTGTAAATAGTTTTTCTCATTCTTTGAAGTTCTTTTCTTTTCTTTGGGGGTCGAGAGAACAAGACCACGATGAAAATGATGAGTGGCTCTCATATGCAATATTGTTGCTCTAACCAAGAGCCCATATTACCTTGTCTTCTCCTTTGAATTGAATGTTTGTAGATTCTAGCTTAGTCCAATGCACGTGCACTATTATTTTTAACCACGCCGTTCGGTCGTGCAAGTGAAAGGCAATAATGACGATATATGATGAAATGATTGAGATGAGAGAAGCTGGTATGAACCCGACCTATCTTGTTTTTGTAAATATGATTAGTTCATCATTCCTGATTCAGCTTATTATGGATGAAACATGTTTGCAATGACAATTAGAGATTATAGTTATTCATTCCATGCTTAATTAGCTAGGAGTTTATAATGGTTTACCTTGCATGCCAACATGCTATTAAAATGGTTGTGATGTGGTATGATAGGGTGGTATCCTCCTTTGAATGATTCGAGTGGCTTGACTTGCCACATGTTCATGCATGTAGTTGAAACAAAATCAACATAGCCTCCAGGATATTTATGTTCATGGTGATTTATATCCTACTTATACTTGCACTCATTGTTGGTTAATCTTAATGCATGTTCATGACTGTTGTCACTCTCTAGTTGGTCGCTTCCCAATCTCTTTCTAGCCTTCACTTCACTACTACAGGATGGTGCTAACGTGACACTACGATCAGAGACCCTTCGAGAAACTGTGTGCGATGCAATAATCGCAAACGATGGTGTCAGAGAACCGTCAAAAATGTCCAAAACATTTGCGATGACCGATGCATCAAACACAGTTCCGATTTTAGTTCCGTGTGCGATGCAGGGCATACGGTTGGTCCAGAAGAACTGTTTGCGATGAGGAAGAACAACAGAAACGGGCAACCATATCAATGTGTGAGCGATATACGGCATATAGTTCCCTCCAATGAACTATGTGCTATTAGGGAATGCAACAGAAACGGTCAGCCACATCAAGGTGTGTGTGATATACGGCATACGATTCACTCGGACAAACTGTTTTGGATTAGGCAAGAGAACGCAACCGGTTCATCTTAACAAGATGTGTGTGATATGCGGCATTTGCGATCAGCCAAAAGAACACAACGGATTCGTGTAAACCAGATGTGTGTGATACGCAGCAAACAGCCCACTCGGATGAACTGTTTGCGATGGGAGTTGGGATGGGAGCGGGGGCAGCAATAGTCGCGGCCAACTCGTTCTGGGCCATGTCCATGAGGCCCCATTCCTCCTTATTTTCTATCTCCTCTGGCTCGGAGTCGACCTCACCAACCTTGAAGACTAGTGGCAGATGATCCTTCTGCGCCATGGCATTGGTGGAGGTCTACGGGACGGAGGGGAATGGGAGGCGAATAGTAAGGCCGCCCGTATTAAGCTGCGGCTTGGGCGCCATTAATGGAGAGGAAGGCGGGCAGCCATGGAAGTCAAAGGGCTCGATTCCCAGTGAGCCCGCACAGCATACAGCTCGCACGCTTCCCGGTGAGCCTGCACACTGGAGGACAGCTTGCACGCCTCTCGGTGAGCCTGCACAGACTACGCTCGAATGCCTCCCGTTTAATCAAGAAGCTGCTCGCACGACACCTCCTATATCCATTAGAACGAAGACACGTGGCGTCACGTGAATGGTTAACATAATGCACACGATTTGATTATACAAACTTTTGCGACGTTAGAGTAGCAGCTATTTGTTTGAAAATGCCTTTGTTGGCTATTATTCGAGTGCTTCTTCTCTCAAAATGGACACGAAAAATACCACAACATGTCGGATGCCATTCCATAATAGCATGCCAAGTTTCATGAATTTCAGATGAGTTTTGGATTTGCTAAATTTAAAAACAAAGTATCTCAACATTTTGCCGGCAATCAACAGTGCCTTAGTGTTTGAAATTCTTTCCCATTTCTTACATGGGACCTAAGAATGCACCCAAGGACAAAGATTTGATTTTTCAACCAATTTATATGCACTGGAGCATGTGCATGTAGTTCAAATTTGAATTATGCACATAAAATGCCTAGAAAACCCACTTAATGTATAAAAATGTCCAAACGAAACCCAAAAAATTGCAAAATTTAACACAACACTCCTGTTGTTCTATGTTGACACTAGAAAAAATTTGAAAGCAATAAGAGGCAGCGGATATCATTTCGTCCCCGAAGGTGCGACATTCCTACCGAAACCATCAGGCTTGTTGTGAGAAGCTTTGGTTTGTGAGAAGCTTATACCCAAACCTGCCCCAAATGGGACAAAAAAATTACCACGACATGTCGATGCCGCTCCATGATAGCATGCCAAGTTTTCATGAATTTCAGACGAGTTTGGGAGTTACTAGAATTTAAAATCCACGAATCTCAATGTTTGCGGCCGAGTGACGGTGGCAGGGTGTTTGACATTCATTACCATTTCTTTCGTGTGACCTAAGAATGCAACCAAGGACAAAGATTTGTTTTTTCAACCAATTTATATGCATTAGAGCATGTGCATGCAGTTCAAATTTGAATTATGCACATAAATGCATCGGAAACTCAATTAATGCATAAAAATTTCCAAGGAACCTCGAAAAATCCCAAAAATTGACACAACACTCCTATTGTTCTATGTTGACACTAGAAATTTTTTGAAAGCAACAAGAGGCAGCGGATACCGTTTCGTCCCAAAGGTGGGACGTTCCCAACCGAAACCATCAAGCTTGTTGTGAGAACCTTTGGTTTGTGAGAAGCATATCCCCAAACCTTCCCCCAATGGGACAATATTTTTACGATGGCATGTTGATGCCGTTCCATGATAGCATGCCAAGTTTCATGAATTTCAGATGAGTTTTGGATTTACTAGAATTTCAAAACCAGGAATCTCAATGTTCGCGGCCGAGTGACGGTGGCAGGGTGTTTGACATTCATTCCCATTTCTTTCATGGGACCTAAGCATGCAACCAAGGACACATATTTGAATTTTCAACCAATTTATATGCATTAGAGCATGTGCATGTAGTTCAATATTTAATTGTGCTCATAAATGCATTGAAAACACAATTGATGCATAAAAATGTCCAAACAAACACCGAAAATCCCAAAAATTGACACGACACTCCTATTGTTCTATGTTGACACTAGAAATTTTTTGAAAGCAATAAGAGGCAGTGGATAACGTTTCGTCCCCAAAGGTGGGACGTACCCTACCGAAAACATCAGGCTTGTTGTGAGAGCCTTTGGTTTGTGAGAAGCATATCCCCAAACCTGCCCCAAATAGGACAATATTTTTACCACGGCACCATGATAGCATGCCAAGTTTCATGAATCTCAGATGAGTTTTGGATTTACTAGAATTTAAAAACCAGGAATCTCAATGTTTGCGGCCGAGTGATAGTGGCAGGGTGTTTGACATTCATTCCCATTTCTTGCATGGGACCTAAGCATGCAACCAAGAACACATATTTGAATATTCGACCAATTTATATGCATTAGAGCACGTGCATGTAGTTCAAATTTGAATTGTGCTCATAAATGCAATAAAATGCAATTAATGCATAAAAATGTCCAAACGAACCCCAAAAAAATCCCAAAAATTGACACGACATATTGTTCTATGTTGATACTAGAAAGTTTTTGAAAGCAATAAGAGGCAGCGGATATCGTCTTGTCCCCAAAGGTGGGACGTACCCTACCGAAACCATTGGGCTTGTTTTGAGAGCCTTTGGTTTGTGAAAAGCATATCCCTGAACCTGCCCCAAATGGGACAATATTTTTACCACGGCATGTTGAAGCAGCTCCATGATAGCACGCCAAGTTTCATGAATTTCAGACGAGTTTTGGATTTACTAGAATTTAAAATCCAGGAATCTCAATGTTTGCGGCCAAGTGACGGTGGCAGGGTGTTTGACATTCATTCCCATTTCTTGCATGGGACCTAAGCATGCAACCAAGGACACCGATTTGAATTTTCAACCAATTTATATGCATTAGAGCATGTGCATGTAGTTCAAATTTGAATTGTGCTCATAAATGCATTGAAAACACAACTAATGCATGAAAATGTCAAAACAAACCCCGGAAAATCCCAAAAATTGACACAACACTTATGTTGTTCTATGTTTACACGAGAAACATTTTGAAAGTAAGAAGAGGCAACATATATTGTTTCGTCCCCCAAGGTGGCACGTACCCTACTAAAACCATCAGGCTTGTTGTGAGAGAAGCTCTGGTGTGCGAGAAGCTTATACCCCACAGCTGCCCCAAATGGGACAATATTTTTACCATGAGAGGTCGCTGTCATTCCATGATATCATGTCAAGTTTCATGAATTTCAGATGAGTTTTCGATTTACTAGAATGTTAAAAGCATGTATCTCAATGTCAGCGGATGAGCGATAGTGTCAAGGTGTTTGACATTCATTCTCATTTCTTGCATGTGACCTAAGCTTGCAACCAAGGACAAACATTTGATTTTGCAACCCGTTTTTATGGACTGGAGCATGTGGTTTAATTTTGAATTGTGCACCTAAAATGCCTAGAAAACCAAGTTACTGTATAAAAATGTCCAAAGGAACCCTGAACAATTCCAATTTTTTTACGACACACATATAGTTGCATGTTCACTTCAGATAAAAGGTCTAGAAATTCAAACACCGTCCATGGCCTCTGTGACCCCATTCTGTAATTCAGATCAAAATTAAAAATCAAGTTGATACAACACAATTTATTATCACCAATCGTGTGAGATGTAGTACAAAATATCCTGAAGCACCATCAGTGTATAGTACGCCTATGGCTTACGCGAGAAGGTGCATCGGCTACAGTCCACAGCCGGCGTGTCAAGCACACTAGCTCGCTCCCCAAATATCATTTCACTTTTCAATTGTCGCCAGTGAAAGATGGGGATGTGGACCCGCATCATGAGGGCAATTTCGGTGGCCCACTCCGGTGAGAGCGTGGCCGCAAACGCCATGCGCGTGCTAACAAGGTGCTTGAGCGTAGCCGCAATCTGCGACCGGGCAGCCATGGAAGCCCAAACGGCCGCTGTCACTTCTCAGGTGGCGGCAGCAACATCTGCCTCGGGGATAGCAGCTGGCGAGAGCGGCACAGCAGCTATCCGTTCCACAGCGGCGGCCTTAGCCCTAATGGAGGCGGCCCACGACCATGTCGAGGCTGCCCACACCTAGCTCATGGCGGTCACTGCACAAATCGAAGGAAGCTTCTCCGACAACAGTCGGTAACCCACGGCCGAAGAGTTTGCAATCACGAAGAGCGTTCGAGTAGCCGTCCGTTCCTCCACTGCATACCTTGCAACGACGAATCCCGTCCAAGCCCAGATAGCGGCCGCCCATGCCCAGCTCGTGGCGGCCTTTTCCAAAGATATGGCAGACGCGGAAGGCGAGATGCTTGCCCAATATGGTGTGATGGATGCCATGGAGCTCCTTACCTAGGAGACCGTCGGGCGTGAGCTGGACATGGAGGAGGTAGCAGAGATCGACGAGCACCAGCCATAGTAGTACTCTTTGTTTTGTTTAATTAAGAGCGTCGGTCCTTAATTTGTTAGAGTAATGTTTAGGCCAGCTAGCTCTGTTTAATTGCTGAACTTGCTCGATTAAGAAGTGTGGGTGTGCTGTACTCTCCTTTGTGTACCCAAATTATGCAATGACGTGGATGAGCACTATAACCAGGGAAATTGGAACCAAAATTTTTGACGTTCAAACTCATCGCACATGGGTTAAGCTATCTGAAGCGTTTGTGATGTTCACATATCGTACACAGTTCTGAATAAGGGACCGTATCTGATGACACTTTGCGCGCCAGTTTTTTGCTGAAGCGATTCCAAATTTTCAGCTTCCGCGGAAATATCTACCTCCCCGCCCCATTCCCCTTACCAAAAGCCACATTTCCCCTGTTTTCGCCTTCCTTTCCAAGTTGAAACCTTCACTCCTTGCTTGCAGCGCTGCCTCCTCGCCGGCGACCCTCCTTCATGCTGCTTGGCCTCGCCTATCCAGGCAGGTAATCTACACCCGAACCCCGTCCTCGTCCTCCTTCCACATCCCACATGACCCGACCACCGGCGTGAGCGCAACACCTTCCACCCAAATCACCGTCCCCTCCACCAAATAAGCGTCGGCCTAAGCCATGGTGCACGTAGTATAGCCAAGATCCAAGGAGCATTTGGCAGCAGAGAAGCAAATTGCGACCGCATGCGCGGATGAGGCCGCGATGGCTGCCATTCGTGCCGACCCCCAGATCTTGGAGGAGCACCTTGCCACTTGCTAGCTATGCCGATTAAGCATGCTCGGTTTACCCGTTGTGTGTGCTGCTCCTGCCTTTCCTTAACAAATTCTAGTGAATTGTGCTATCTAATTTTACTATGCAATTTGTTGCTCCTGTGTATATGTTCTATATGTCGTGAAGTGTGGTGCTCACTTATTAACTATTTGATTAATTAGTTGTCGACTTCAGGTAACTGTTTGGTTTAATTCTGCAAATGTGATGTTCAATTCTTCAGGCTGCAATTTTGTATTGTCTTCCATGTGAGAAATAAATCAAATTTATCTTTACAAAATACATGAGAAACGAATACAATTGCTATATTTCCAAGTTTGTCAAGCATGCTTTGTTTGGTTATACATTATGCAATGTGATGGTCAGTTAACGTTTGGTTCATTTGTGTTGTGGTGTTTAGTTAACTGTTTGGTTCAATTCTGCAATGCGATGTTCAATAGTTGTGGGTGCATTCTGTTACTGTATGCCATGTGAGAAGTAAATCGAATTTGGTTGTACTAAATACATGAGAAACAAATATAATTGCTATATTTCCAAGTTGTCAACCATGCTTGGTTTGGTTATACATTGTGCAATGTGTTGCTCAGCTAACGTTTGGTTCATTTGTGTTGTGGTGTTTAGTTATCGGTTTGGTTTAATTATGCAATGCGTTATTCAATAGTTGTGGGTGCATTATGTTATTGTATACCATGTGATAAGTAAATCGAATTTGGTTGTACTAAATACATGAGAAACAAATACAATTGCTATATTTCCAAGTTGTTAAGCATGCTTGGTTCGGTTAACTCTCTGATCTTCTATTAGGAGTACGTTATATTGTGCAATGTGGTGCTCAGTTAATGTTTGGTTCATTTGTTGTGGTCTTTAGCTAATTGCTTGGTTCAATTCTGCAATGCGATGTCCAAGTGTCATGGTTGGAATTTTGTATTGTTGTGCATGTGAGGAATAAATCGAATTTGGCTGCACTTAATACATGAGAAACATATACAAGTGCTACATTTCCTAGTTACTAATCTTGCTTGGTTTGCATAAATGGGTTTTCCATGTGGCTTGAAATAATCTAATGAATCTGCAATGTGCTTATTTTTCATCAACATATCTTAATGATAGCATGCGAACCCTTACTTAACCTAATGACTAACTACCTAATATCTGTTGCAGGGAAACAATATAATGGGAAGCACTGAGGTTTACAATCAAAGTTAGCATGTGCATGGTCCGTTGTCTAATAGCACATTATTGTGCAATTGCAGGAACCATTCTAATACTTAGGTTTTAACCAATTTGGTCTTGCACATGTAGGTCCTGCTGTGTGAGGTTTTGAGCCACTGTTCGACCCTTTTTGCATATGGGGAAATGAGTTGTCCATGAATATCAATCAAGTCAAGAAACTCAGAAAGATTGTTAGGATAAAGAAATTGTGGACAAAAAATAACAAGATCTTTGTCTGCACAATGAAGAAGACATCAGTTCACTACAAGATGGTACTAACTATTATACCTTGCCCTTTTTTATTCCTTTGCCCCATTTCCAATATAGAGAAGATATTTATGCACATCCTTGTTTTTAGGCCTTTCCAAAGCAGTTCACTGACGATTACCTCTCAAACCACCTCTATGGTCAGGAGGCAAGGAAGGTTTTCATACAACACCCACGGTTCAATATTGAAGTGTTCCTGAAGAGGACGAAGGATGGACGGTCAATCATCCACTGGCACTGGCCTAAAGTTGCAAAGACCTTCAACATCAATGAAGGCTCAATATTCGCCTTCCCCGTCAGCAGTTTTCCAGATGAGATGCATCTGTCTATGTACCGTCTATGATGCCAATTTCGAAAGGTCATGTGAAACTTGGTGCTGGTGCAGTTGTGTAATGGGGTAGCTGAGTGCTGAAGCTATCATGTTGTACTCTAATGTATTTCAATTATGAAATCATGCTTCCTTAATATGGGAATGAAATATATTATGTGTTTAATATGAATGTCAATTAGATTAATAAATGGATTATTAATAATAGGGCAATTAGCCTGCTAATGGCGAATTAGCCTGCTAATTGGTTTTTGCTATTGCAAACCATTATTGAGAAAATACCGTGGGCGATGACCTAAGGCAAGACACACAGTTTCTAGAAATAAACCATGTTGTATCTATGAACAATCACACACGACATTCTCTTCAAAACTGTTTGCGTTAGGCCACCTTGCACAAACGTTTACCGCATGAAAACTGTGTGTGATGGATAGCCTTTGCCACACAGTTTCTTCTATGCACTGTGTTGATGCATTCAATAACGCAAATGATAAAATTTTAATATTGTGTGCGATGGGAATGCCATCACAAATGATTTAACGGGGAAAATTGTGTGTGATGTACCTACGAACGGAAATGTTTTCCTTGCAGCGATTGTGTGGGATGTATATACGAACGGAAACATTTCGCAGGGACTGACTGTGTGGGATGTACTTACGACCGGAAATGATTTCGCGTGTATAATTGTATTTTTTAGCATTACTGTACATATAACCGTATTTGGTCGCTCGCTGATCGCACATGACCTCATTTTGCCGAGCATGTGTGCTCGGAGGGCATATCCCCAATGGTTTCTGGGTCATGTGGGAAGGACCCACTAATCACCACACTCACTAGGTGACGGTTCCAAATGCCGTCGTGGAAAGGGGTTTTAAACCGTTTGTATAGCACCGATGCGTACCAGTGCTTGTACTAAGCGGGAATACTGCTTGTGCATCCACTTCCATAAACCCCAAAGTTATTCCATGAGTCCACCATACCTTCCTATATGTGGTATTTACCTACCGTTCCAAGTAAATTTGCATCTGCCAAACTCTAAACCTTCAAATGAAATTTTGTTTTGTATGCTCGAATAGCTCAGGTTAACTAGGGCTATCTATATCTTCCTTCCTAGGTGGGTTATTCTCACAATGAGTGGACTCCGCTCATCATTCACGAGAAAATGGCTGGTAACCGGGATGCCCAGTCCCATGCTCAAATCAAATCAAAATAATTGCAAAAAAAACTCCCCCAGGATTGTAGTTAGTTGGACGGTACCCGTTGTTTCAGACCAGTCGTGGAATGTGCTCGTTGGTGGTGGGGGAGTATAAACTTTACCATTCTGTTTGGGAACCGCCTATAATGTATGTAGCATCAAAGGTATCGAGATCTCTTGGTTGTTATGTTGACAATGAAAGTATGCCGCTCAAAATATTATTTATCTCTGTTTCAAAACTTGAGCTCTGGCACCTCTGCAAATCCCTGCTTCCCTTTGCGAAGGGCCTATCTATTTACTTTTATGTTGAGTTATCATCCTCTTATTAAAAAAGCACCAGTTGGAGAGCACCGCTGTCATTTGTATCCATTATTATTAATTTACAATGAGTATGACTGTGACTGGATCTGTTTTTCCATGAATTACAATGTCTAGTCAGTCCTTGATCTTCAGGGATGCTCTGCATTTATGTTTTGTGATCTCAGAAAGGGCTAGCGAGATACCATCTTGTTATATCATATTACGATTGTTTTAAGAAAGTGTTGTCATCCGAGATTTATTATTATTGCTCGCTAGTTGATTATGCCATTGATATGAGTAAATGTGAGACCTAAGTGTTATTGTGAATGTGGTTAGTTCATAACCTTTGCTGAAAACTTGAATGCTGGCTTTACATATTTGTAACAACAAGATCAAACAGAGTTTGTAAAAGTTTTTCTTTATCACTTTCAGTTTGTCAACTGAATTGCTTGAGGACAAGCAAATGTTTAAGCTTGGGGTAGTTGATATGTCTCCAACATATCTACTTTTCTAAACACTTTTGCCCTTGTTTCAGACTCTAACTTGCATGATTTGAATGGAACTAACCCGGACTTACGTTGTTTTCAGCAGATTGCCATGGTGTTATTTTTGTGCAGAAATAAAAGTTCTCGGAATGAGCTGAAACTTCACGGAGTCACGTTTTGGAATTAATTAAAAATATTGGCAAAAGAATCAACAGAGGGGGACCCACACAGCCTCGTGGGTCCCCTGGACCTCCACCGACCTCAACTCCAACTCTATATTTGCACGTACGTGGAAATTTTTTTAGAGAGAAGGATCCATGACGTTTTACGATACGGAGCCACCGCCAAGCCCTAATATTCCTCAGGAGGGCTGATCTGGAGTCCGTTCGGTGCTCCGGAGAGGGGAATTCGTCGCCATCATCATCATCAACCATCCTCCATCACCAATTTCATGATGCTCACCGCCGTGCGTGAGTAATCCCATTGTAGGCTTGCTGAATGGTGATGGGTTGGATGAGATTTACCATGTAATCGAGTTAGTTTTGTTAGGGTTTGATCCCTAGTATCCATTATTTTCTAAGATTGATGTTGCTATGACTTTGCCATGCTTAATGCTTTTCACTAGGGCTCGAGTGCCATGATTTCAGATCTGAACCTATTATGTTTTCATGAATATATGTGAGTTCTTGATCCTATCTTGCAAGTTATAGTAACCTACTACATGTTAGGATCCGGCAAACCCCGGGGTGACAATAGTCGGGACACTTCCCGATGATGACCGTAGTTTGAGGAGTTCGTGTATTCACTAAGTGCTAATGCTTTGGTCCGGTACTCTATTAAAAGGAGGCCTTAATATCCCTTAGTTTCCAATAGGACCCCGCTGCCACGGGAGGGTAGGATAAAAGTGTCATGCAAGTTCTTTTCCATAAGCACGTATGACTATATTCGGAATACATGCCTACATTACATTGATGAACTGGAGCTAGTTCTGTGTCACCCTATGTTATAACTGTTGCATGATGAATTACATCCGACATAATTATCCATCATTGATCCATTGCCTATGAGCTTCTCACATATTGATCTTTGCTTAGTTAGTTCTCCGTTACCACTTTTACGATTGCTACAAAACTGCTAATGTTACTTTTGCCACCGTTACTATTGCTTCCATACTACTCTGCTACTAAATACTTTGCTGCAAATATTAAGTCTTTCAGGTGTGGTTGAATTGAAAACTCAGCTGCTAATACTTGAAAATATTCTTTGGCTCTCCTTGTGTCAAATCAATAAATTTGGGTTGAATACTCTACCCTCAAAAACTGTTGCGATCCCCTATACTTGTGGGTTATCAGACCACACTTACTGAATCGAGCAATTCTAGTGATTAAATAGAGCCCGTTGACCTAAACATTGATCTAATAAAAGACCAACATTAGAAAAAGCTTAAGTATGCATAATTCTAACAAAGCCACTGCCGTGTCGGCCTATGCATCGCCGGTGTGAGATGAGATGTCGATGACTTGTTGAAAGGATCGAGAAGAGGTATCTAGAGGGTGGTGATTAGACCCTCAACAAGTAAAGGTAGCAGTTTTTAAGTTTTTCCAGTTGAGGATGGAAATTATCACAATTTCAAGCATTCACAATACAATTCAAGCAAGCATGCAAAGAGTATATCAGCAGCGGAAAATAAAGCATGCAACTTGCAATAAAGTAAAGGGATGGGATTGGAGTCTGCAAATGCAATTGTAGACACAGAGATTTTTGGCGTGGTTCCGATAGGTGGTGCTATCGTACATCCACGTTGGTGGAGACTTCAACCCACGAAGGGTAACGGTTGCGCGAACCCACGGATGGTTCCACCCACGACGGTTCCACGAAGAAGCAACCTTGTCTATCCCACCATGTCCATCGCCCACGAAGGACTTGCCTCACTTGGGTAGATCTTCACGAAGTAGGCGATCTCCTTGCCCTTACAAACTCCTTGGTTCAACTCCACAATCTTGACAGAGGCTCCCAAGTGACACCTAACGAATCTAGGAGACACCACTCTCCAAAAGGTAATAGATGGTGTGTTGATGATGAACTCTTTGCTCGTGTGCTTCAAATGATAGTCTCCCCAACACTCAATTCTCTCTCACAGATTTGGCTATGGTGGAAAGATGATTTGAGTGGCAAGCAACTTGGGGAAGGCTAGAGATCAAGATTCTTGTGGTTGGATTGGAATGTCTTGGTCTCAACACATGAGTAGCTGGTTCTCTCTCAGAAAATGAGTAGTGGAAGTGTAGGCACGTTCTGATGGCTCTCTCACCAATGGAGAAGGGGATGGAGGGGTATATATAGCCTCCACACAAAATCTAGCCGTTACGCACAATCTTCCAAACTCGGTGGGACTGAATAGTGAAACTCGGTTAGACCGATATGGTTGAAAATATGAATGCTAGATTTTTCGGTGGGACCGACAAGGTCAACTCGGTGGGACCGATGTGCTAGGGTTAAGGCAAAACCTCATCTCGGTGAGACCGATTGTGTCACCTTGGTGAGACTGATTTCAGCAATAAGCAAACAGAGACTTGGTCAAGCAAACTCGGTGGGACCGACTACATATCTCAGTGAGACCGAAATAACTGCAATAGGTAACAGAGAGTTTGCAAGGCCATCTCGGTGAGACCGAGATCCCATTAGTGAGATCGAACTGATTAGGCTTTCTGGCAGTGGCTATGTCAAGTGAACTCGGTGGCGCCGGATGAATCAAATCGGTGGGGCCAAGTTTGACTTTAGGTTTAGGACATATGTGGAAATGAGAAAGTGGTTGAGGGCTTTGGAGCATATCACTAAGCACTTTGAGCAAGCAACTTATTAAGCAACACCTCATCCCCTTTTATTAGTATTGGCTTTCCTATGGACTCAATGTGATCTTGGAAATGTAGAGTCTTGAGCTTTTGCCAATGTTTGTCCTTAGCATCTTGAAGGGGTTCCACATCCTCTTGTCCTGCCACTCCAATGTTGAACTCATTTGAAATATACTAGATAGAAGTAGTAGTCCAACAAGAGATATGTTGACATTAATTACCAAAATCACCAAGGGAGCACTTGTGCTTTCAATCTCCCCATTTTTGGTAATTGGTGACTAAGGGAGTCCTGGACTAAGGGGTCCTCGGACAGCCGGACTATATACTTTGGCCGGATTGTTGGACTATGAAGGTACAAGATAGAAGACTTCGTCCCGTGTCCGGATGGGACTCTCCTTTGCGTGGAAGGCAAGCTTGGTGATTCGGATATGTAGATTCCTTTCTCTGTAACCGACTTTGTACAACCCTAGCCCCTCCCGGTGTCTATATAAACTGGAGGGTTTAGACTTCTAGGGTTCAGACACAAAAATCATAACCTCATAGGCTAGACTTCTAGGGTTTAGCCATTGCGATCTCGTGGTAGATCAACTCTTGGAATACTCATATTCATCAATATCAATCAAGCAGGAAGTAGGGCATTACCTCCATAGAGAGGGCCCGAACCTGGGTAAACATTGTGTCCCCCGCCTCCTGTTACCATTAGCCTTAGACGCACAGTTCGGGACCCCCGACCCGAGATCCGCCGGTTTTGACACCGACATTGGTGCTTTCATTGAGAGTTCCGCTGCATCATCACCAGAAGGATTGATGGGCCCATCAATCATCTACAACAACGCAGTCCAGGGGGATCTTCCTCCCCGGACAGATCTTCGTATTCGGCGACTTTGCACTGCGGGTCAACTCGCTTAGCCATCTAGAGTAGATCGATAGCTACACCCCTGGCCATCAGGTCAGATTCGGAAGCCTGAATTTTGTGGCCGATATCCGCGGAGACTTGATCTTCGATGGGTTCGAGCCCATAATGGCTGTCCCCGGCCACCATGATGAACATGACCTAGATCTGTCATCTGGCCGCGCACAGGAGATTGCGCCTGTTACCGCTCTGGCCCTAGAGCCGGTGCGGGCTGCGTCGTCCGAAGATAGTAGGCTTGGGCGCCGGTCTTGGGGTTCAGCTCCGCAGACATCTTCCAGCACTCTCCTTTTAGCGACGTGTTAAGATCATTAAAATCCCTCTCCTTGTTGGGGGACTCTCGGCCAAACTATGTCCGGCCCAAGTGGGAAGCGGACGATGAAGAACTTTGTTTCCCACCCACCACCCACTTCATAGCCACTGTCAATGACTTAACTGACATGCTCGATTATGACTACGAAGACATAGACGGTATGGACGACAATGTCGGAGGGGAGTAGGAACCACCGCATACAGGGCGTTGGACAACCACCTCCTCGTACGATATATACATGCACTACAAAAAATACACTTCCGTGATTATACGTGTTTGTCACAGTAGGTCGCGTTTTTTGTCATGCATGTACATCCATGACGATTTTATGACAGAATCAAGATAGTCATACCTATGCTGTCGTAGAAGTGTTCCATGACATTACCAAAATTATCATCATGGAAGTGTCCACTTCCATGACGATAAATCGCGCGTCACAGAAGTGCTTTCGTCAAGGGTGACCGACACGTGGCATCCACCGTAATGGAATGCCGTTAAGCTATCGGGTCAGGTTTTGGATCCGATAACTCGTTAACAGCCCCGACCAATGAGGATTTTCCATGTGTAAAATCATCATTGGCTGGAGGAAACACGAGTCGGCTCATTGCTGGGACAGATGTTATCCACTCATTGGACAGAAGGCGCCTATGATACATCGACACGTGGCACGGCCCAACAGAGGCCCATTCCTGTGAAAAGGCCGGCTCGTTTGACTTGGTCAAAAAGTGGCGGGCCGGCCCATGGAAAGCCTGTTAATGGCCTGTTTGCATATAGCCCATTTACAGCCCACTAACCCAAGGCCCATTACGCCCTATTCGAATTAGGCCCAGTAGCGTCATCTGGGCCATCCAATATGATTCCAGCCCGTTTTCACTTCTGGCCCATGTATGGCCCATGACGTCTTTTGGCCCATATGAGGCCCTATGTAACTCTTGGCCTATTAATGGCCCATGGTGAAACTGGCCCGTAACAAACAGTGTATCACTTTACACCCATTAACGGCCCGTGGTGAAACTGGCCCGTAAAGAATAGTGTATCACTTTGTACCCATTAACGGCCCATTATTCCGTTGGGCCGTTTCCAGCCCATGTTATCTTTTGGCCTTCTCAGAGCCTATTTATTCTTGGGCTCATTTCCAACATTCGTTTACTTACGGCCCATTACTGTCATTTTCTGCTTCTGGGCCAAATTCAGCCTGTGGTTACAGTCGGCCCATTTGTGGTCCGTAAATACATTGGGTCGTTTTCATAGCGTCATCAAATACGGCCTATTAATGATGGCCCGTTATGGTCGGTCCATGAACAGACGATTCCAACTCTAGCCCGTTTACAGCCATAATGCGGTCTGTTTGGCCCATGTTTGGCCAATCGACCATACGGCCCGTATAAGGCCCATTGTTTCTACGGCCCGTAGAAGGCCCATTGTTTCTACGGCCCGTAGAAGTCCCACTGTTTCTACGGCCCGTAGAAGGCCCATTGTTTCTACGGCCCGTAGAAGGCCCACTGTTTCTATGGCCCGTAGGAGGCCCGGTGTCACTATAGTAAATATTAGCCCATGGTTATTGTGGCCTAGTTTTAAAAAATAGATTATTGCAGCCACTAGCAAACCGCGGAAAAAGAACCGCACTGACTACAAGCAAACAAATAAACAAGACAGCAAGGAAATAAATAATCAAGCAACTTACACTAGGCTATCACGGCTATTACACATATTACATCCACTGGGCATCAAAGTTCACCACTAGTGCAAATATAGGGAACACAGCAGCATATAAACGCCGCAGCAAAACAAGTCCAGAACTGAAACCACTTCAGAAGAGCTCAAGAAACAATATCCTGGGTACCCATAATGCTGGCAAGATGCTTAGCAAGCTTATTAACTTTCTCTTGTTTGGCGCTTAAATCCTCCAGCGCTTGCTGTTGCAGAAGAAAGTACGCATCTGAATTCTGCAGGGACTTCCTCAGTCCTTCGGCTTCTTTCCGCAGCACAGCTGACTGATGCCTTTCAGCTTGTAGCTGAGACTGAAGAAGCCGAAGTGATTCAGGCAGCGACTTCAAAGAGCTTGTGCCAGCGGTACTGGCCAGTAACTCGAACACTACATCAACGCAGGACTGTGGGGTTTTCTCACTGTCTACAAGATTGTTTTTATCACCTTTTTTCTTGGAGACCAACAGGGTTGTCTCACTATCTTGAACCTTATCTGCATTACTTCCTTTACCATTGCATAACAGGGTACTTTCTCCAATATTTTATCCGTGTTCTAAAAGAGAAACAAACAAACACATCTCAGGTTTACAATGTAGTATATGAAACTCATTTTGGTAAACTAGTTCAGTAGTAAGGTGGACAGGATAACAACATGAAACAAACATATATCTATGTAGTATGGTCACTGTATGGTCTATATCATTCTAGTTTATGTTGCCAAATCAAGATAGATACAATTCAAATCATATCTATTTAAGACAAAGCAGCATAGACAGAATATAAGTGTGGGAAACTACACAGCAATAACAACACTTGTAATGTGCATGGCATGAGAACATAACTGTTTATTCAATTGAAACTGAAATCAACATAGAGCAAGTTACAACAACAAACAGCCAAACACGTTGAATAAACAGGTTTAAAACATACCCGTTGCGCCATTGGAGTTTCAATTACATCCTTCAAATTTGAAATTAGTTGGTATCAGTAAATAAAGTGATGCAAGAGCAAAGTAGTATGAACAATAGCTACGGAACCTGACCTGAGAATAATTCTTCTTCTTCTTTAAGCATTGACTTTGGGTTCGGAGTGTCGAAATCCTCGTGATTTGGGCACTGCAGTTGCCTTACTAACTGCTCGTGTTTGGTGCTCTGTGGTGGAGACGATGTTGTGTCAATGGGAACTGGGTGTCTATCTGCTGGGGTTGGGGTTAGAAGGGGTGTAGCTGGTTCTCTGTCCAACTGGGCAGGGGTACAATCTGCATGAGTGTGGGTTATGTGTGGCGGGGCTGGTTCTTGGGCAAGTACAACCGTGGTTCTATCTGCATCGACAGGTAGCACGATCTTTTCTGAAGACCGTGTTTTTACTCCCACAGATACTGCCATCACTCCCTGATGTCTACTACACAACCTTCTTCTTGTATACGTTGTTGGGCCTGCAAGTGCACAGGTTTGTAGGACAGTAGCAAATTTCCCTCAAGTGGATGACCTAAGGTTTATCAATACGTAGGAGGCGTAGGATGAAGATGGTCTCTCTCAAGCAACCCTGCAACCAAATAACAAAGAGTCTCTTGTGTCCCCAACACACCCAATACAATGGTAAATTGTATAGGTGCACTAGTTTGGCGAAGAGAAGGTGATACAAGTGCAATATGGATGGTAGATAAAGGTATTTGTAATCTGAAATAATAAAAACAGCAAGGTAACAAGTGGTCAAAGTGAGCATAATTGGTATTGCAATGATAGGAAACAAGGACTAGGGTTCATACTTTCACTAGTGCAAGTTATCTCAACAATAATAACATAGATAGATCATATAACAAGCCCTCAACATGCAACAAAGAGTCACTCCAAAGCCACTAATAGCGGAGAACAAACGTAGAGATTATGGTAGGGTACAAAACCACCTCAAAGTTATTATTTCGGATTGATCTATAAAAGAGTTCGTACTAGAATAACACCTTAAGACACAAATCAACCAAAACCCTAATGTCACCTAGATACTCCATTGTCACCTCAAGTATCCGTGGGCATGATTATACGATATGCATCACACAATCTCAGATTCATCCAACCAACACAAAGTACTTCAAAGAGTGCCCCAAAGTTTCTATCGGAGAGTCAAGAACGTGTGCCAACCCCTATGCATAGGTTCCCAATGTCACGAAACCCGCAAGTTGATCACCAAAACATACATCAAGTGGCACATGATGTCCTGTCACCACAGATAATCACGGGAAGACATACATCAAGTGTTCTTATAAAAGACTCAATCTTATAAGATAACTTCAAAGGGGAAACTCAATTCATCACAAGAGAGTAGAGGGGGAGAAAAATCATAAGATCCAACTATAATAGCAAAGCTCGGGATACATCAAGATCATGCCATAGAGGGAACATGAGAGAGAACACGAGAGAGAGAGAGATCAAACACTTAGCTACTGGTACATACCCTCAGCCCCGAGGGTGAACTACTCCCTCCTCGTCATGGAGAACGCCGGGATGATGAAGATGGCCACCGGTGATGGGTTCCCCCTCCGGTAGGGTGCCGAGAAGGGCTCCCGAGAGGTTTTTGGTGGCTATAGAGGCTTGCGGCGGTGTAACTCCCGATCTACATTCTGTTCTGGAAGTTTTAGGTACGTAGGTATATATGGGTGCAAGGGGTACATCGGTGGAGCTACGGGGGCCCCACGAGGCAGGGGGCGTGCCCTAGGGGGGGGGCACCCTCATGAGCACCTCCCGTATCTTCTGACGTGGAGTCCAAGTCCATCAGGTGGGTTTCCTTCCAAAAATAACTTCTCCAGTTGATTTCGTTCCGTTTTGACTCCGTCTGATATTCCTTTTCCTCGAAACACTGAAATAGGCATAAAACAGCAAATCTGGGCTGGGCCTCCGGTTAATAGGTTAGTCCCAAAAATAATATAAAAGTGGATAATAAAGCCCAATATCATTCAAAACACATAGTAATATAGCATGAATGCTTCATAAATTGTAGATACGTTCGAGACGTATCAGCATCCCCAAGCTTAATTCCTACTCGTCCTCGAGTAGGTAAATGATAAAAGAAAGAATTTATGAAGTGTGAATGCTAGAGGTGCACAAGTTTGATCAATGATAATTTCAATCACCTTTACTAGCATCAATATATGTCATAACAGTAGTTCATCTCATAAAACTTTTCACGATCAAGTAACAAGCTATTCACATGTCAAAGCATAGACCATAAACTTTCTTGAAAACTAGCAAACTTCATTCTTAGTCATCAAAAAAAATTGCAATTCATCTTATTTTCAGGAATAGCAAACTCCACATACTCAACTATCATATAGTCTTCTACAATTGCTAACACTCACGCAATACTTGTGGTTATGAAGTTTTAATCAGACACAGAGAAAGATTGGGGCTTATAATGTTGCCTCCAAACCTATTCACCTTTGGGTGATGTCAACAATAATAGTTCATGCTAACGTACATCCAATTGGATATATATATATATCAGGATCACCCTAACACAAAGTGCTTGCCAAAGGATAAAATGAAAAAGGGAAAGGTGAAGATCACCTTGACTCTTGCTTAAAGTAAAAGACATAAAGTAAAAGATAGGCCCTTCGCAGAGGGAAGCAGGGATTTTGCAGAGGTGCCAGAGCTCAATTTTGAAATAGAGATAAATAATTTTGAGAGGTATGATCTCATTGTCAACATAACAACCAAGAGTTCCCAATATCTTCCATACTACACACATTATAGGTGGTTCCCACGCAGAATGGTGAAAGTTTATACTCCCCCAACCACCAACAAGCATCAATCCATGGCTTGCTCGAAACAACGAGTGCCTCCAACTAACAACAATCCTGCGGGAGTCTTGTTTAATTATTTTGATTTGATTTTGATCTTTTTGATTATGGGACTGGGCATCCCGGTTACCGCCACTTTCTCGTCAATGAGGAGCGGAGTCCACTCCTCTTGAGAATAACCCACCTAGCATGGAAGACACTGACAGCCCCTAGTTGCTACATGAGCAATTCGGGCATACAAAACAGATTATAATTTGAAGGTTTAGAGTTTGGCACATGCAAATTTACTTGGAACGGCAGGTAAATACCGCATATAGGTAGGTATGGTGGACACTCATGGCAAAAAAATGGGTTTAAGGATATTTGGAAGCACAAGTAGTATCTCTACTTGGTGCTAGGAATTTTTGGCTAGCATGAGGGGCAAAGGCAAGATCAACATGTTTGAATGATCCATGACAATATACTTTAACTGATATGCGAGAAAATATAACCCATTATGTTGTCTTCCTTGTCCTACATCAACTCTTTAGCATGTCATACTTAATGAGTGCTCCCAATTATGAAAGATGTCTATGATAATATATTTATATGTGAAACATCCCTTCCTTCAATATTCTTTCATGAATTGTTCAAATGACTAATACAATGCTTGCCAACCGTCAATAAATTTACAATCTCTACTTCTTAGATGTGAAGTCATTACTCCCCATGATATAAGCAAATGAGGCATATATAATTTCAGGTTTATGACAATCAACTCATTCAACAATTTACTCATAGGATATAAGTGAAGCACACGAGTAAATGAAAAGCTACTCCAAAAAGATATAAGTGAAGACCAATGAGTAGCTAAATAATTATGTAACTATGTGAAGACTCTCTCTCATAAAAGAATTTCAGATCTTGGTATTGTATTCAAGCAGCAAGCAAAACAAAATAAAATGACAATGCAAGGATAGCACAACTCATGTGAAGAAGCAAAAACTTAGGTTCCACCAATACTAACCGATGATTGCCGAAGAAGAAAGGTGGAATGCCTACCGGGGCATCCCCAAGCTTGAACTTTTGTGTCTCCTTAGTTTCTCTCATATCATGGTTTCTCTTTTTATCAAAAGCTTCATTCACAACAAACTCAACAAGAACTCGTGAGATAGGTTAGTATAAGCCAATGCAAAACCTTATCAAATTCTACTGTAACAAATCACTAAATTTATTATTCAACATTGAATACTAAATGCCTCTGCATATTTAATACTCCTATCCTCAAATAGAATCATTAAACAAGCAAACATATGCAAACAATGCAACCATAACAGAAATCTGCCAAAACAGTACAGTCTATAAAGAATGCAAGAGTATCAATACTTCCCTGATTCCAAAAATTATGAACTAAACTTACCACTGTAATAAATTTATCAGAGCTTAATATGCAAAAAGATTCAACGTTATACTATTCTCTGACTTTTCTAGGGAATTTTTGCAACAACGGTAAACTTTCTGTTTTCAAACAGCAACATGTATACTAGCAAAATAAGCATGGCAAAGGCTATCCTTGACTTTTTTATTGAAACTAAAGATGCAAAACATTATTATAACTAACAGCAAGCGAAAACTAACAAAATAAAATGACGCTCCAAGCAAAAGACATATCATGTGGTGAATAAAAATATAGCTCCAAGTAAAGTTACCGGTAGACGAAGACGAAAGAGGGGATGCCTTCCGGGGCATCCCCAAGCTTAGGCTCTTGGTTGTCCTTGGATATTACCTTGGGGTGCCTTGGGAATCCCCAAGCTTAGGCTCTTGCCACTCCTTATTCCATAGTCCATTGAATCTTTACCCAAAACTTGAAAACTTCAACCACACAAAACTTAACACAAAACTCGTAAGCTCCGTTAGTATAAGAAAATAAATCACCACTTAGGTACTGTAATGAACTCATTTAAATTCATATTGGTGTAATATCTACTGTATTAACATCTCTATGGTTCATACCACTTAATACTAGACATAGATGCATCAAAATAAGCAAACAACACAATGAAAACAGAATCTGTCAAAAACAGAACAGTCTGTAGTAATCTGTATCAAACGTATACTTCTGGAACCCAAAAATTCTGAAATAAATTGCTGGGCCTGACGAATTTCCCTATTAATCGTCTTCAAAAAGAATCAACCTAAAATCACTCTCCATTAAATAATGGCAGCCATTCTCGTGAGTGCAAAAGTTTCTGTTTTCTACAGCAAGATCATATAAACTTCACCCAAGTCTTCCCAAAGGTTCTACTTGGCACTTTATTGAAACAAAAGCTATAAAACATGATTACTACAGTAGCATAATCATGTGGACACACAAAAACAGTAAGGATACATATTGGGTTGTCTCCCAACAAGCGCTTTTCTTTAATGCCTTTGTAGCTAGGCATGATGATGACAATGATGCTCACATAAAAGATAAGAATTGAAGCATAACAGGAGCATCATGAAGAATATGGCTAGCACATTTAAGTCTAACCCACTTCCCATGCATAGGGATTTTGTGAGCAAACAACTTATGGGAACAATAATCAACTTGCATAGGAAGGTAAAACAAGCATAGCTTCTAAAATTGAAGCACATAGAGAGGAAACTTGACATTATTGCAACTCCTACAAGCATATGTTCCTCCCTCATAATAATTTTCAGTAGCATCATGAATTAATTCAACAATATAACCAGCCCCTAAAGCATTATTTTCATGATCTATTAGCATAGAAGATTTACTACTCTCCACATAAGCAAAATTCTTCTCATGAATAGTGGGAGTATCATAAGAGACTTGAACACTAAAAATTGTTTCCACATTAAAAGAGTAATGTTCAGAAAAAGTGTAATCATAATCATGACAAGATTTGTAAATATAATCATCACTACTTTTTATAGCATAAATTTTATCACAATAATCATCATAAGTAGCAACTTTGTTCTCATCATAATCGATTGAAACCTCTCCCAAGATAGTGGAATCACTAAATAAAGTTGACACTCTTCAAAATCCACTTTCATATTCATCACAATAAATTTCAACATCCTCCAAAATAGTGGGATCACTACTTCCTAAAGTTGACACTCTTCCGAACCCACTTTCATCAATATAATCATCATAGGTAGGAGGTATGCTATCATCATAACAACTTTGCATATCAAAACTTGGGGTGCTAAAAATATCATCTTCATTAAACATAGCATCCCCAAGCTTGGGACAAACATTAATTCCAGCAAATATATTCTCAAATATTTCATCCTCATCAAACATAGCTTCCCCAAGCTTGGGCCCTTTCATATCATAAGCATAATCACTCTCATCATTAAAAATATGAATAGCACCAATAGTATAGCAATTATCATCATCACAAGTAGTAGTAGGAGCAACATCATTTGGGAGGGATACCCTTTTACCTTTGTTGCTCCTTCTTTTCTGTTTCTTCTTCACATTATGTGTAGGTTCAACCTTCCTCTTTGAGCTCCTTATTGATGAGATTGGCTGAATAGAAAGCTCCTCCTCGTTACCTGATTCATCATAAGAAATAATAGGAGGAGATTGGGAAGCCTCTTCCCTTTCATTAGTATTCTCATCATCTTCCATTTGCTTTCTTTTCTTTAGGTAATTGGCAATATAAGGATTTTCAATGCAATTCTCCGCACAATACATATAAGTTTCCTCTAGATCAAAACCAAGAAGTTTATAACGGGCAAAATCTAGGAGATAGTTGGTTATACGTTTCATTTCTTCATAACCCAAAACAAGGCTAAACTCTTTATGATGCTCAAAGGTAATCAAATTATCACAATATTTGGAAACGACTTGATCATGAAACAAATAGCATTGGAGCTTTAAATGACCATGCTCATTGCAAAGTTCAGAAGGGGTACTATAAATATTGAATCTTTCAGCACATTCATCTAGCTCTTCTTGCAACAATTTGGTTTCTAAGTACTTATGCCTCTTGCAATATCTATCTTCCCTATTTGGTGTGTACTTACAAACCCAATGCACTCCACAAAAATTGACATGTTTATAGGAGACATTTTCATCATAACTAGTGCAATCATCATTAGCATCATGGATATTCAAAGAATTCATACTAACAACATTGCAATCATACTCATCATTCAAATATTTAGTGCCAAACAATTTAGAGATTTCTTCTTCTAGCACTTGAGCGCAATTATCCTTTCCATCATACTCACGAAAGATATTAAAAAGGTGAAGCGTATGAGACAAACTTAACTCCATGTTTTTCTAGTTTTATTTTATAAACTAAACTAGTGCTAAAACAAGAAACAAAAAGATTCGATTGCAAGATCTAAAGATATACCTTCAAGCACTCACCTCCCCAGCAATGGCGCCAGAAAAGAGCTTGATGTCTACTACACAACCTTCTTCTTGTATACGTTGTTGGGCCTGCAAGTGCACAGGTTTGTAGGACAGTAGCAAATTTCCCTCGAGTGGATGACCTAAGGTTTATCAATCCGTAGGAGGCGTAGGATGAAGATGGTCTCTCTCAAGTAACCCTGCAACCAAATAACAAAGAGTCTCTTGTGTCCCCAACACACCCAATACAATGGTAAATTTTATAGGTGCACTAGTTCGGCGAAGAGAAGGTGATACAAGTGCAATATGGATAGTAGATAAAGGTATTTGTAATCTGAAATAATAAAAATAGCAAGGTAACAAGTGGTAAAAGTGAGCGTAAACGGTATTGCAATGATAGTAAACAAGGCCTAGGGTTCATACTTTCAGTAGTGCAAGTTATCTCAACAATAATAACATAGATAGATCATATAACAAGCCCTCAACATGCAATAAAGAGTCACTACAAAGCCACTAATAGCGGAGAACAAACGTAGAGATTATGGTAGGGTACGAAACCACCTCAAAGTTATTCTTTCGGATCGATCTATAAAAGAGTTCGTACTAGAATAACACCTTAAGACACAAATCAACCAAAACTCTAATGTCACCTAGATACTCCATTGTCACCTCAAGTATCCATGGGCATGATTATATGATATGCATCACACAATCTTAGATTCATCCAACCAACACAAAGTACTTCAAAGAGTGCCCCAAAGTTTCTATCGGAGAGTCAAGAACGTGTGCCAACCCCTATGAATAGGTTCCCAATGTCACGAAACCCGCAAGTTGATCACCAAAACATACATCAAGTGGCACATGATATCCCATTGTCACCACAGATAATCACGGCAAGACATACATCAACTATTCTCATAAAAGACTCAATCCGATAAGATAACTTCAAAGGGGAAACTCAACTCATCACAAGAGAGTAAGGGGGAGGAACATCATAAGATCCAAATATAATAGCAAAGCTCGGGATACATCAAGATCGTGCCATAGAGGGAACACGAGAGAGAACACGAGAGAGAGAGAGAGAGAGAGAGAGAGAGAGAGAGAGAGAGAGATCAAACACATAGCTACTGGTACATACCCTCAGCCCCGAGGGTGAACTACTCCCTCCTCGTCATGGAGAATGCCGGGATGATGAAGATGGCCACCGGTGATGGGTTCCCCCTCCGGCAGTGTGCCGAGAAGGGCTCCCGAGAGGTTTTTGGTGGCTATAGAGGCTTGCGGTGGTGGAACTCCCGATCTATCTTCTATTTTGGAAGTTTCAGAGTACATAGGTATATATGGGTGCAAGGGGTACGTCGGGGGAGCTACGGGGGGCCCACGAGGTAGGGGGCGCGCCCTAGGGGGGTGCCCCCACTCTCGTGAGCACCTCCCGTATCTTCTGACGTGGAGTCCAAGTCCATCAGGTGGGTTTCCTTCCAAAAATAACTTCTCCAGTTGATTTCGTTCCGTTTTGACTCCGTCTGATATTCCTTTTCCTCGAAACACTGAAATAGGCATAAAACAGCAAATCTGGGCTGGGCCTCCGGTTAATAGGTTAGTCCCAAAAATAATATAAAAGTGGATAATAAAGCCCAATATCATTCAAAACACATAGTAATATAGCATGAATGCTTCATAAATTATAGATACGTTGGAGACGTATCACTCCCTCCAATTGAAATAGCTTATAAACAAGAAAAGTAATTGAATGTACAAACATTGTAAGATAGACAGGTGCAATGGATAGTAGGGAAGAAAATAGGGCATGAAATAATTCACATTTATGTTGTCTAAGCAAACAGAATAGCAGGACATAATTTCACATATATGATGGCTAATTAAACAGGATAGCATGACACAATTTCACATGTATGATGGCTAACTAATTAGGATAGAATGACATACTTCAAAATATGATGACTATGTAAACAGGATGACATGATATAACTATACGATGTGTCTATTAAAGTGGTTGGCATGCCATAAATCACAAACATGCCGTCGATGGAAACATGATGGCATGATATAATTAATGGATAGAATGACATAATTTAAAATATGATGACTATGTAAATAGGATGAGATGATATAACTATATTATGTCTTTAGAAAATGGGTTGGCATGCCATAATTCAGATATATGTTGTCTATGTAAACATCATGGCATGACATAATTCAAATATATGATTTATATACTAAGGAAGTGAGAAGAGGGCAATCGCATATATGATGTGTCAACTAAGGAGATGGCATTCAATATTGTGTATATGATGTAAAAACTAAGCATTGCAATACAACATATGCATTATATGAGTAATATAACCCTGCCAAGTTTGAGCATACACCTCAGGGGGATAATAGGACTGGTCATCTGCCTCTGAATCCTCCTCTGAAGAGCTATCTATAACCAGCAAGATATCTGCTTCAGCAGGTAGCATTGTCTGCTCCCAAGACCTTGTTTTCACTCCAAATTTCTCCATCACCAATTCAAATGGCTGATGCACAGGAAGAGCAGTTGAATATACAAACATTGTCGACAAAAGCAATGAGAAATACAAAAAAAGGACGACATGATATAATTCACATATATGACGCTTGCCTAAATAGCATGGCATTGCATAATTCACATACATAATGCCTTGCAACAAGATAACATTGCATAATTCACATATATAATGTGTTGCAACAAGATGGCATTGCATAATTCACATATATGGTAATTAGACACTAAACAGGTGGCATTCACACAAAGCATGTCTAAACTAAGCAAATGACATAGCAATGCAAGATACC
This sequence comes from Triticum dicoccoides, assembly GCF_002162155.2. Taxonomy (NCBI): domain Eukaryota; kingdom Viridiplantae; phylum Streptophyta; class Magnoliopsida; order Poales; family Poaceae; genus Triticum; species Triticum dicoccoides. Next base: position 169,932,759 of record NC_041393.1, read on the forward strand.
ATACGCACGATATGAGCAACATAACCCTTCCAAGTTAGGGCATGCACCTCGGGGGGGGGGGATATGACTGGTCATCTATCTCTGAATCCTCCTCTGAGGAGCTATCAGTAACCAGCAAGACTCGCGCTTCATCAGATAGCATTGTCTGCTCTGAAGACCTTGTCTCCACTCCAGATTTTTCCATGACCGTGCCGAATGGCTGATGCGCATGAAGAGTAATTGAATGTACTAAAATTGTTGACAAATTTAACACATAATAAAAAAATGATGGCATGATATAAGTCACATATAAGATGACTGGCTAACCTGGGTGGCATTGCAAAATTCACATATATGATGCCTCGCTAGACAAGATGGCATTGCATGATTCACATATACGATAAAGAAACTAAAAAGATGGCATTGACACAAAGCATGTCTAAACTAAGCAGATGACATCTTTAATGTATACAGTAAGCAATGCAAGGAACCATATGCATGATATTACCAACATCAGCATGCCAAGTTAGAGCGAAGACCTGGGGTAAATAGGAGTGGTCTTCTCCTTCTAAATCCCCTTCAGAACAGTTATCTTCCTCTTGATTACAATCCAAAATGGGTGGAGGGGGGCTGCCTTTGCGCCCACCATGGAACGACGTCTGCATGAAATTTTATTGGCACGCAAGGCTTGTCTCTTTTGCTCTACATGATCAGTTCCATTGTGTACAATAACTGGCATGCATAGGAATAAAACATAGTGAGATTATGTAAGGAGTGCATGCACAAATCCAGAGTGATGGTAGCAAACTGTGGATAGACCCAAAACCAATGATAGCAGGCAGATAATAGCTTTAGTTAAAAAATACAGATAATGGCTCCTTTAATGTTTGTTTGCACCCAACATGAAACTCATAGTAGACACTGGAGATTAACCAGATAGTAGACAGATAGTATTGATTGCTGCCCCAATATGTACCCCACAACCATTTAAAAACTCAAGTTTCAGCATTAGTTTGGACCTGACTCGGATTCTAATAGGTGAACACGACGATAATGTAGCATGTCATCATATTAAGTGACGCATAACGTAAGCAGACACGGAAGAGTGTGACCTCTCTTGTGGACCCATGTAGTCCTCAAGGTCATCTGCTCAGTTGATGATGGTAATGCAGTTGTCGTGGCTGCCAGCGGCGGGGAAGAAGATCTGAGGCGGCGAAAGACAGTCTGGAGAGCGGATCCCCGTTGTGGTGAACCCTTCCATCATTGGAGCAGCTGAGCTGGGGTGGAACACAGCACTGCGGGAGCAGGACAAACCACACAAGGTTTTCTTTGACACATATCTGTAACAGAAGTAATTGAGTAAGGGATTGTTTGAATTTGAGGATACTAACAATGCAGGGATAGGAAATAGATAGGAATAGGATAGGAATGCACGTGCAAAACAGAGAATTTAAAAACACAGGATTTTTGCCAATATGGGTGTTTGATTCACAACAATTGGAAGATCACAGGATGAAAAAAAAGCATGGTGAGATTAAGTCAAACCACAAGAAAATGTACGGTTATAATGCTATTATGCTACTATCTCTTAGTCTTGTGCTTGATGAATAGGAATATGAAAAGGATGAGAAGTGTAAATTAGAATTCCTACGGTTTTTCTTTCAAGGAGACACTAAAGGAACAAATCCCACCGTTTTCCTTTGCTCCATCCTTTGCACCAAATTCATGAAAAGTAGTACCATAGGAAACTTTCCAATTCCTATGTTTTTCATTCACTTTTCCTTTCAAGCACTAGCGATTCTAGTAGGCAGGCTTGAGCAAGGAAAATCCTACACTAAAAAAATGTTTTTGTGCTACTTCTATTACTTTGGACCCAGGCTACTGCCATACTAGCTCAACTCCCAGGCCCATCGACAAATGCACAGCTCAAACGTGCAGAGATTAATAATGATGGCGTTCAGGAGAGTCCATCACGGATAGCTAAGTTGCCTGGTACCTCACTGCTTGTCATATAGTAGGATAAAATAATCGTATTTCCTGTTACTACAAGTGCTCAGTGGACAATATATATAACATGTAGAGTAAAAAAGAGATGCAACAAGTGTACAACCTCTTTGGCGAAGCCATGTCGATCTCAGCGTGATTGGGTTGGCCGGTGAGGATGCTCTGGCTGACTTGGCTGTCGGAGGAGGGGAAGAAGATCTTAGGCGTCTGGAGATGGAGCCCAAGGTACCGCTCCACTGTGATGGAGGGTTTCGTCGTTGGAGCAGCTTCGGTGAGTTGTATGATGCGAGGCTGAAGCAGGACAAGAGACACAATGAACAACGTTAACCTGAGTGGAATTCTAATAGCATCTCCAATACATGACGTAAAATACATAACCACAAAGTGCTAGATGTAAAATACATCAGCCGCTCATCTCTAAACTTAACTGTCGAAACTGTATTTAACCGTCGAAACTGAACTTAACTGTCGAAACTAAATTTTGCTGTCGAAACTGAATTTTGTTGTCAAAACTGAATTTTGCTGTCGAAACTGAATGCAGTAGCAAGGTGAGGCTACACGTCGATCAACTGACTTTTTCATCTCTGGTCAGTCGATTTTGCAACCGTTGGATACAAAATCAAGGGCATGCGGTTCATCTTCAACCTCCACCCCCTGAGCCGCCAGCCACCACCGGCCAAACAGCATCCCCCCGCCGCCCGTGGCCGGCGGTGCGCGTCCCCGCCTGCCCCGAAAACACTCCCCACAGCCGGTCCGCCACCACCCCGGCCATCCCTCTAGGCCCCCACCACTGCCAGCGACCACCGCGCCCACCCTGAACCCTAAGATAGATAGTGGGGTACCTCGCGGGGGAGCCCCCCTCCCCGCTGCGGCCGGTTCTTCCTTCACCCCGGCGAGACCACCCCCCCTGAAAATCGACTAACCCAAAAGTCGATTCAGTCGACTGAAGTGTAGCTAAATCGGAGCAGCATCGCAAGCAAGAGCAAGAGTGAGAGCAGCAGCGCGAGCAAGAGCAATAGCAATAGCAAGAGTAAACCAGGCAAGGGACCGAGAGCGAGAGCTAAAGCAGCAGCAGCTCCTACTGATGTGGACGTCGCCTCCGAGGGAGTGACACCATGGAGGAAGTGGCCGGTGATGCCGCCGTGGATGGAGCCGCGTCGTGTCGGCTCGGGACCAAGCGCCGACAGCATCATGAGATAGAATCAAGAAGAAAATGCGGCGATTGGTGTACAACCTCTTTGGTGGTGTAGGTGAAGAGGAAACGGCGATGATGATGCTCTTCTGGTGGTGCAGGTGAAGACGTCGGTGTGGGAATGGAGGAGGAGCGAAAGACGAGGGGAACATCGAGGCAGCTCCTTGGAGGTGGAGGATGGGGTGGCTGAACCGGCGGGACCACGAGATCGACGACGGATCCTCATCCGGTACGATGGATGAGGGACGTCGAGGTGTTGCTGTGGACGACGTCGTCGGGGAAGAGGCTCCGGCTGGGTGGCGGACGAGCAGGGTGTGGGGCTTCGTCGCGGGTTTTCGTGGCCTCAGTGTACGAATGGGTGGGCGGATGGGATGGCAGTGGGGATCCATGGCTTAGGGACGCGCTTGTCCAAAATGTGGGGTAAGTTACAAAAGTACCCCCCCCCCCGATTTGAGGCGCTTCTTTCGCTTCAGGGGTACCATGGGCATTTCGCATGTCGGGATTTCACAGGAGGTGGGAGTTTTCGCGTGTGTTGTAATTTCGGAATAGCAAGGTTCGGGTTGAGATGGAGGGAGTTGTCGGAGCACGACGAGACAAAGATATATCTTAAATATTTCGGGCTAACAAGGCGCGGGTTGAAGAGGCGGGAGTTTCGCGTCATGATAGACAGACACGCTAGCTTGAATTTTCGGCATAGCAAGGTGCGGCTTGAAATTTCAGAAGAACAAGCTTAACGTGTATGAAAAAAACAGACAATTTGCACCTCAACACGCACAACACACACAAACACCATTTAGACTAGAGTAAGGTACATGTGCATTGCACGCATGAGATTTGGAAACCAAATTATGAATAAATACCACATTATAGCATGTAAGCTTTGAGTCATATATGCATGATGTAGATGTTCGTTTAATTCTTATAGTTCATTTCATTCAAAATCATCTAGTTTTTATAAGAAAGCTAATCTATTTTAAGATTCATGGAATTGTGCGTTGTAAGACATAAAGTAAAAAACAAATAATGGCAAATCATGTAGAAAAACATTTGGGCAATTCTGAAACGGAAGATTCTAGAACAAATAAGAAGTGCTTGTGTTTTGATGTTTGTGCATTATGCTTAAGTTCAACCATGGAGTCTTCTAGATTATACATGTGGCGAAATCTGGTGGAATCTAGATGATATCCAACGGCGAGTAGTGCTCAAATTTGCATCTTTGGACCATCGGATTCGCCTCATCCAACGACCATCTTTCAAAGTTAAATTTACCCGCACATAATATAAAAATATATAAAATATAATATATAGGGGTATAGATATAGATATGTGATGCGAAAGCGGCCCATCATCTCCAATTAGAATAGTGTGTCCATGCACGGATGTGACGTGGCCAAATGATGCCTGCCATCGGTATCTCAAATTCAAACCAGTCTGACCTTGTTCAATGTGTATACATTACAACATGCTCGTTTCCAAACCACACCGCGCAGATCTCCGTTATATTCATGCATGCATGGGTTTCAAACATCATGATCTCTTATTCAAATATTTGAATTCAACTTTACATTGATTATGACCTCACCTAGTCTTTTACACCCACATAGTCGTCTTCTCTTTATAATTGTACCACTAACTTTCTCTCGTGCATGGATGCACACACACTACCAGTCGGCATTATCCATCGGGCACATGCAATCTTTTTATTCAGGTCGGTCTCCCATGAAGGCACACACCCACACACACCCCTCTCCATCATATCGGGCATTCTTTATCTCCCACGCGTGCATGCGCAACGATCGATGTTCCTCTATGTATGTATGTATATAGCTAGGTCTTTCATAGTTTTCCACACAAATCGATCAATCGATATATCCAGTGAGGTCTCACCCTCTTTCCCACGTCCACATCGATCAATCTATACCTCTCTATATAGGATTAACATATATAGCTAATACACCCACATTAATTATATATCCAACGTCCCCCTCTCATCGTCCATGCCTTCCGCTTCATCTCTCAAACGCGTGCACAATGGCAAAGACAGGGGGCAGTAAGGGCCCTGCCCCCCCTAACATCACTATATATCGAGGCTAATATGAATGTGATCATTAGACAATTGCTGCTAAAAATGGTTTAAGTTCATGAATTGACCCTCCTCGTAAAGGATTAGCAATGCTTGGCCCCCTAGCTCATTTATTTTCATGGCTCCGCCACTGCGTGCAACAGCGCACGTTCTCGCCCCCTCTCTCTAAATATCGATCTCGCACTTGTGCATTCCTTCATAGTCTCCCTTCACTCGGCCCCACGCACCATCTTCTAGCCCCCACTGGATTTTGCCACATGTACAATCTAGCAGACTCCATGGTTGAACTTAAGCATAACGCACAAACCTCAAAACAATAGTGGTTCTCTTTTGTTCAAGAATCTTCCATATCATAACTGCCCAAACTTTTTTTCTTATTGAATTGCCATTATTTGTTTTTAGTTTATGCTTTACAACGCACAATTCCGTGAATCATAAAATAGATCAAGGGCTTCTTTGATTCAAAGGATTCTCAAAGGAATTTTGCAGGATTCTAATCATTAGGAATTTTTTCTATCTTGGTTGTTTGATTCGTAGGATTGTAAACCATAGGAAATTTTCCATATGATTCATTTGCACTAGATTTCCTAGGAAACATCCCATCCACTCAAACCTCTTTGAAAGAATTCTGTGTTTTTTCTATGCACAATCAAACACTCGTACAATCCTGTAGGATTCAAGACGACATTCCACTATAATCCCATGTTTTTCCTATTCCCGCGTTCTTAGATTTTTTTTATAAAAACTAATTGATTTTGAATGAGATGAACTATAAGAATTAAATGAAGGGCTACACTAGGCATATATGACTCAGAGCTTACATGCTATAGTGTGGTATTTATTCATAATTTGGTTGCAAAATCTAATGCGTGCAATGCATGTGTACCTTACTAGTACTTTGAGTATGTGCAAAACACGTAAATTAGAATACCAATGGCATGCTACACAGTGTCTCTCTTACAGTTCATGAAGCCACGTGGCACATGTGGAGGCGTTGTCGCGACCTCCTTGTGTGGATTGATCATAGTGACGTGCTGCTGGTTCTAGAAGAATGTACTTGTCCTCAGCCATACTGGCGGTACATGCACGAAGCGAAGATGTGCACGCATGCCACACACGCACTCATTCCCTGGCACGCAAACGCGGGTACACGGGCGGACGCAATTTTGTACCAAGATCCACCCCATGTGATAATTTGACGCGTGTAAAGTCGTTCACTTCATTGATGGTCAATTAATACAGCGCATGCAAATTGAGTGGACGTGAGGGCGGAAGAAAGACATTATTACTCCACTGCGCGCATGCGAGTAGTTAAATCGTGGGTTGCTAGTAGTACTCCCATCGGTCTCCTTCATATTTTGTGCCAATTTTTGACAGTAACATAATACTCCCTCCGTTCCTAAATGTAAGTCTTTGTAGAGATTTCACTGTAAACCGCATAAGGATGTATACAAATGCATTTTAAGTCTAGATTCATTTATTTTGCTCCATATGTAGTCCACCTAGTGGATCTCTACAAAGACTTATATTTAGGAACGGAGGAAGTATTTATGCATTTCAGCAGTGTAGTACTTGAAATTTATGTTCCGCTAAACTCATCGGGAGCCGTTTCGGGCCTCAAAACCAAAACCATCAATTAATCTTTACCTTGTTCCCATCACATTCGAAAGCCTGCTCACACCTACTAGTACGTACCAAACCTGAATGTGTTCCCACTATGCAGGTATTAGTACTAGTGCTAGTACTCAGGTTATAAATAGGGGAACTACCTAACCTAAAATTACTCTACCTTTCCTCCTCATAAGTGCTTCTTCTTCGTCCGTAGTTGCCATGGCCGGTGAGCAGAGCTCTAGGTCGAGAACTACTCGTAACAAGGGAGCGGCAACCAAGGCTGCAAAAAAAAGAGGGCTCGCCGCCACACAGAGACCTAGAAAGATCTCTCACGGGCAGGCGATGGCTCCCAGGAGCGCCCTAGCCGCGGAGGCGAACATGCCGAGCCGGCGAAGCTGGAGTCGTTATCCCTCGACGGCATGCCCGATCAGCTCAATAAGCACCTCAATAAGCAGAAGGAGTTCATCCAAGGCTTGATGGAGTGGCTGAAGGAGAGCCTCGACGACATGCCCGCTAAGCTCAATAAGCAGGGGGAGTTGACCGCCGGCTTGGTGATGTTGCTGAAGAAGAGCATTGCCTCGGAGAAGAAGGCGATCAGCAAAATCCTGCGACTTCAAGAGGACAAAGCGAAGCTCTGCCACGAGATCGACCTATTAAAGGAGAAGAACGCCCGCTGGAAGAAGCTGCATGAGAATAGTAGTTCCTCGATGAAGATGCTGCAGGCCCTCGTCATGGAACAGGAGGAGGAGTTGGTGAAGCTACGCATCGAGCACCCGACTGCTGTCAAGGTACGTAATGCGGCCGTGGAACAGATGATGAAGGCTCGCGTCGAGAAATCTCGCGGCATGGACAGAATGAAGAAGATGGCGGAGGAGACGCGCAAGGAGATGGAGGTCGTGGAGGCGATGAAGAAGCAGTTACGACTCCACGGTGAATTAGATCATTTGGGGTGATAGTCTTCCTTCTTCTTTTGCTCCCGTGTTTCATCTTTTGCTTCGGGTGTTTCACCGCACATGTCACGTTCTCTGCGAGGCATGAATAGAACAATGCTTTTTTGAGGGAATGAATAGAACAATGCTAACAATGAGATGATTAGCAAATTAGATCATTTTTATCGCCATATGGCACTAGGCTGCCCTTGTTTCGTGCTCCTTCGTCGCAGTACTACTCCAGTGGAAAACTTGAGTATACTGCACAGTTCTTTGCTCCTCCTCGGGTCGTCGGTGCATTTATACGAGTAGTCAAATCACAAGGCCCCGCCTTCTAGCAGTAATGAGCCGTCAAATCACAAAGGCCCTCGCCTCTCGTGAAACCGGCCAAGCTAGTCTGCCCCGCCTTTAGCCTTTAAAAATGTATACTTTTGTACAGCAGTAGTATCGATGGATTGTGCCATGGAGCAAAACATGAAATTAAAAAAAGGTGGTACATATAGAGAGCGCTTGTCGCCAAATTATGCATATAGTACTATTAAAAAGACTAGTCTCAATAATGGTGTCCAGCACAACCCACCCCTCAAATAAAACAAAGCATCCTGGAATTCTTTGACAAAACTAAGCACCCTGAAATTCTTTGACAACTAAACTGCTGGCTATATGATGTTGGCCATATATATTGTACGCATATAATGTGAAGAAACAAGTGGTAGTACTATACCAACTAAAAGATGAAATGTAAGAAATACTAGTAGTTTGTGTTAGAAATATGCCCTAGAGGCAATAATAAAATAGTTATTATTATATTTCTTAGTTCATGATAATTGTCTGTTATTCATGCTATAATTTGGTTATCGGAAATCGTAATACACGTATGAATACATAGACCACGACATGTACCTAGTGAGCCTCTAGTTGACTAGCTCGTTGATCAACAGATAGTCATGGTTTCCTGACTATGGACATTGGATGTCATTGATAATGGGATCACATCATTAGGAGAATGATGTGATGGAAAAGACCCAATCCTAAGCGTAGCACAAAGATCGTGTAGTTCGTTTTGCTAGAGCTTTTCCAAATGTCAAATATCATTTCCTTAGACCATGAGATTGGGAAACTCCCGGATACCATAGGAGTGATTTGGGTGTGCCAAACATCACAACGTAACTGGGTGACTATAAAGGTGCACTACGGGTATCTCCAAAAGTGTCTGTTGGGTTGGCACGAATCGAGACTGGGATTTGTCACTTCGTATGACGGAGAGGTATCTCTGGGCCCACTCGGTAATGCATCATCATAATGAGCTCAATGTGACCAAGTGTCTGGTCACGGGATTATGCATTACGGTACGAGTAAAATGACTTGCCGGTAACAAGATTAAATGAGGCATTGGGATACCGACGATCGAATCTCGGGCAAGTAATGTACCGATTGACAAAGGGAATTGTATACGGGGTTGCTTAAATCCTCGACATCGTGGTTCATCCGATGAGATCATCGAGGAGTATGTGGGAGCCAACATGGGTATCCAGATCCCGCTGTTGGTTATTAACTAGAGAGGCGTCTCGGTCATGTCTGCATGTCTCCCGAACCCGTAGGGTCTACACACTTAAGGTTCGGTGACGCTAGGGTAGAGATATTAGTATGCAGTAACCCGAAAGTTGTTCGGAGTCTCGGATGAAATCCTGGATGTCACGAGGAGTTCCGGAATGGTCCAATGGTAAAGAATTATATATAGGAAGTCAGGTTTCGGCCATCGGGAAAGTTTTGGGGGTCACTGGTATTGTACCGGGACCACAGGAAGGGTCCCAGGGGTCCATCGGGTGGGGCCACCTATCCCGGAGGGCCCCATGCGCTGAAGTGGGAGGGGAACCAGCCCCTGGTGGGCTGGTGCGCCCCCCCTTGCCCCCCCCTACGCCTAGGGTTGGAAACCCTAGGGGTGGGGGCGCCTCCACCTGGCTTGGGGGGGCAAGTTTCCCCTTGGCCACCGCCCCCCTTGGAGATTGCATCTCCTAGGGCTGGCACCCCCCCTAGGGGCCCTATATAAAGAGGGGGGAGGGAGAGCAGCCGCACCCATGCTCTTGGCGCCTCGCTCTCCCCATGCACCACCTCTCCCTCTCGCTGAAGCTTGGCGAAGCCCTGCCGAGATCGCTGCTGCATCCACCACCACGCTGTCGTGCTGCTGGATCTCCATCAACCTCTCCTCCCCCCTTGCTGGATCAAGAAGGAGGAGACGTATTCCCCAACCGTACGTGTGTTGAACGCGGAGGTGATGTCCGTTCAGCACTAGGATCATCGGTGATTTGGATCACAACGATTACGACTCCCTCAACCCCGTTCTCTTGAACGCTTCCGCTCACGATCTACAAGGGTATGTAGATATACTCCTCTCTCTCGTTGCTTGATGAACTCATAGATTGATCTTGGTGAGGCATAGAAATTTTTTATTTTCTGCAACGTTCCCCAACAGTGGCATCATGAGCTAGGTCTATGCGTAGTTCTCTTTGCACGAGTAGAACACAAATTTGTTGTGGGCGTAGATGTTGTCAACTTTCTTGCCACTACTGGTCTTATTTTGCTTCAGCGGTATCGTGGGATGAAGCGGCCTGGACCAACCTTACATGTACGCTTACGTGAGACAGGTTCCACCGACTGACATGCACTAGTTGCATAAGGTGGCTAGCGGGTGTCTGTCTCTCCCACTTTAGTTGGAGCGGATTCGATGAAAGGGTCCTTATGAAGGGTAAATAGAAGTTGGCAAATCACGTTGTGGCTTTTACGTAGGTAAGAAAACGTTCTTGCTAGAACCCTATTGCAGCCACGTAAAAACATGCAACAACAATTAGAGGACGTCTAACTTGTTTTTGCAGCATGTGCCTTGTGATGTGATATGGCCAAAAGTTGTGATGAATGATATATATGTGATGTATGAGATCATGTTCTTGTAATAGGAATCACGACTTGCATGTCGATGAGTATGACAACCGGCAGGAGCCATAGGAGTTGTATTAATTATTGTATGACATGCATGTCGATGATTAAACGCCATGTAATTACTTTACTTGATTGCTAACCATTAGCCATAGTAGTAGAAGTAATAGTTGGCGAGCAACTTCATGGAAACACGATGATGGAGATCATGATGATGGAGATCATGGTGTCATGCCGGTGACGAAGATGATCGTGGAGCCCCGAAGATGGAGATCAAAGGAGCTATATGATATTGGCCATATCATGTCACTATTTGATTGCATGTGATGTTTATCATGTTTTTGCATCTTGTTTACTTAGAACGATGGTAGTAAATAAGATGATCCCTCATAATAATTTCAAGAAAGAGTTCCCCCTAACTGTGCGCCGTTGCGAAAGTTCGTTGTTTCGAAGCACCACGTGATGATCGGGTGTGATAGATTCTAAGGTTCACATACAACGGGTGTAAGACAGATTTAGACATGCATAAACACTTAGGTTAACTTGACGAGCCTAACATGTACAGACATGGCCTCGGAACACAAGAGACCGAAAGGTCGAACATGAGTCGTATGGAAGATACGATTAACATGGAGATGTTCACCGATGATGACTAGTCCGTCTCACGTGATGATCGGACACGGCCTAGTCGACTCGGATCATGTATCACTTAGATGACTAGAGGGATGTCTAATCTGAGTGGGAGTTCATTATATAATTTGATTAGATGAACTTTATTATCATGAACTTAGTCTAAAAACCTTTGCAAAAATTTCTTGTAGATCAAATGGCCAACGCTCATGTCCACCTCAACTTCAACGCGTTCCTAGAGAAAACCAAGCTGAAAGATGATGGCAGCAACTATACGGACTGGGTCCGGAACCTGAGGATCATCCTCATAGCTGCAAAGAAAGATTATGTCTTAGAAGCACCGCTAGGTGAATCTCCCATCCCAGAGAACCAAGACGTTATGAACGCTTGGCAGTCTCATGCTGATGATTACTCCCTCATTCAGTGCGGCATGCTTTACAGCTTAGAACCGGGGCTCCAAAAGCGTTTTGAGCAACACGGAGCATATGAGATGTTAGAAGACCTGAAAATGGTTTTCCAAGCTCATGCCCGGGTCGAGAGATATGAAGTCTCCTACAAGTTCTTCAGTTGTAAGATGGAGGAAAATAGTTATGTCAGTGAGCACATACTCAAAATGTCTGGGTTGCACAACCACTTGACTCAGCTGGGAGTTAATCTCCCGGATGACGCGGTTATTGACAGAATCCTTCAGTCGCTTCCACCGAGCTACAAGAGCTTTGTGATGAACTTCAATATGCAGGGGATGGAAAAGACCATTCCTGAAGTATATTCAATGCTGAAATCAGCAGAGGTAGAGATCAAAAAGGAACATCAAGTGTTGATGGTGAATAAAACCACTAAGTTCAAGAAAGGCAAGGGCAAGATGAACTTCAAGAAGGACGGCAAGGGAGTTGCCGCGCCCGGTAAGCCAGTTGCCGGGAAGAAGCCAAAGAAAGGACCCAAGCCTGAGACTAAGTGCTTTTATTGCAAGGGAAGCAGACACTGGAAGCGGAACTGCCCCAAATACTTAGCGGGCAAGAAGGCCGGCAACACCAAAGGTATATGTGATATACATGTAATTGATGTGTCCCTTACTAGTACTCGTAGTAGCTCCTAGATATTTGATACCGGTGCGGTTGCTCATATTTGTAACTCAAAGAAGGAGCTGCGGAATAAGAGGAGACTGGCGAAGGACGAGGTGACGATGCGCGTCGGGAATGGTTTGAAGGTCGATGTGATCACCGTCGGCACGCTACCTCTACGTTTACCTACGGGATTAGTTTTGAAACTCAATAATTGTTATTTAGTGCCAGCTTTGAGCATGAACATTGTATCTGGATCTCGTTTAATACGAGATGGATACTCATTTAAATCTGAGAATAATGGTTGTTCTATTTATATGAGAGATATGTTTTATGGTCATGCCTCGATGGTCAATGGTTTATTCTTAATGAATCTCGAACATGATGTTACACATATTCATAGTGTGAATACCAAAAGATGTAAAGTTGATAATGATAGTCCCACATACTTGTGGCACTCCCGCCTTGGTCACATTGGTGTCAAGCGCATGAAGAAGCTCCATGCTGATGGACTTTTAGAGTCTCTCGATTATGAATCATTTGACACATGCGAACCATGCCTCATGGGCAAAATGACCAAGACTCCGTTCTCCGGAACAATGGAGGGAGCAACCAACTTATTCGAAATCACACATACTGATGTGTGCGGTCCAATGAGCGTTGAGGCTCGCGGAGGATATCATGATGTTCTCACTCTCACTGACGACTTGAGTAGATATGGGTATGTCTACTTGATGAAACACAATTCTGAGACCTTTGAAAAGTTCAAGGAATTTTAGAATGAGGAAGAGAATCAACGTGACCAAAAGATAAAGTTCTTACGATTAGATCATGGAGGAGAATATTTAAGTCACTAATTTGGTACGCACTTAAGGAAATGTGGAATCGTTTCACAACTCACGCCGCCTAGAACGCCTCAGCGTAACGGTGTGTCCGAACGTCGTAATCGCACTTTATTGGATATGGTGCGATCTATGATGTCTCTTACCGATTTACCGCAATATTTTTGGGGATACGCTCTAGACACAGTTACATTCACTTTAAATAGGGCACCGTCTAAATCCGTTGAGATGACTGTTGGAAATATGCCCTAGAGGCAATAATAAAAGGATTATTATTATATTTCTTTGTTCATGATAGTTGTCTTTTATTCATGCTATAATTGTATTATCCGAAAATCGTAATACACGTGTGAATACTTAGACCACAACATGTCCCTAGTGAGCCTCTAGTTGACTAGCTCGTTGATCAACAGATAGTCATGGTTTCCTGACTATGGACATTGGATGTCGTTGATAACGGGATCACATCATTGGGAGAATGATGTGATGGACAAGACCCAATCCTAAGCATAGCACAAGATCGTGTAGTTCGTTTTGCTAGAGCTTTTCCAATGTCAAGTATCTCTTCCTTAGACCATGAGATCGTGTAACTCCTGGATACCGTAGGAGTGCTTTGGGTGTACCAAACGTCACAATGTAACTCGGTGACTATAAAGGTGCACTACACATATCTCCGAAAGTGTCTTTTGGGTTGACACGGATCGAGACTGGGATTTGTCACTCCGTATTACGGAGAGGTATCACTGGGCCCACTCGGTAGTGCATCATCATAATGAGCTCAAAGTGACCAAGTGTCTGGTCACGGGATCATGCATTACGGTACGAGTAAAGTGACTTGCCGGCAACGCGATTGAACGAGGTATTGGGATACCGACGATCAAATCTCGGGCAAGTAACATACCGTCTGACAAAGGGAATAGTATACGGGGTTGCTTGAATCCTCGACATCATGGTTCATCTGATGATATCATCGAGGAGTATGTGGGAGCCAACATGGGTATCCAGATCCCGATGTTGGTTATTGACCGGAGAGCCGTCTCGGTCATGTCTGCATGTCTCCCGAACCCGTAGGGTCTACACACTTAAGGTTCAGTGACGCTAGGGTTGTATGAATATGAGTATGCAGCAAACCGAATGTTTTTCGGAGTCCCGGATGAGATCCCGGACGTCACGAGGAGTTCTGGAATGGTCCGGATGTAAAGAATTATATATAGGAAGTGATGTTTCGACCATCGGCAAAAGTTTCGGGGTCACCCGGTATTGTACCGGGACCACCGGAAGGGTCCCGGGGGTCCAGCGGGTGGGGCCACCTATCCCGGAGGGCCCCGTGGGCTGAAGTGGGAGGGGAACCAGCCCCTAGTGGGCTCGTGCGCCCCCCCTTGGGCCCCCCCTGCGCCTAGGGTTGGAAACCCTAGGGTGGGGGCACACCACTTGCCTTGGGGGCACTCCACCCCCCTGGCCGCCGCCCCCCTTGGAGATTCAATCTCCAGGGGCCGGCGCCCCCCTGGGGGCCTATATAAAGGAGGGGGGAGGGAGGGCAGCTGCACCCTGAGTCTTGGCGCCTCCCTCCCCCTGCTACACCTCTTCCTCCTCCCGCAGTTGCTTGGCGAAGCCCTGCCGGAGTCCTGCTGCATCCACCACCACGCTGTTGTGCTGCTGGATCTTCATCAACCTCTCCTTCCCCCTTGCTGGATCAAGACGGAGGAGACGTCACTCTGACCGTACATGTGTTGAACGCGGAGGTGCCGTCCGTTCGGCGATAGGATCACGACGAGAACGACTACCTCAACCCCGTTCTCTTGAACGCTTCCGCACGCGATCTACAAGTGGTATGTAGATGCATATCTCTCTCCTATCACTCGTTGCTTAGATGAACTCATAGATGGATCTTGGTGAAACCGTAGAATTTTTTTTATTTTCTGCAACGTTCCCCAACAGTGGTATCAGAGCCAGGTTTATGCGTAGTTCTCTATTGCACAAGTAGAACACAATTTTGTTGTGAGCGTAGATCTTGTCAACTTGCTTGCCACTACTAGTCTTATTTTGCTTCAGCGGTATTGTGGGATGAAGCGGCCTGGACCGACCTTACACGTACGCTTACGTGAGACAGGTTCCACCGACTGACATGCACTAGTTGCATAAGGTGGCTAGCGGGTGTCTGTCTCTCCCACTTTAGTTGGAGCTGATTCGACGAAAAGGGTCCTTATGAAGGGTAAATAGAAGCTGACAAAATCACGTTGTGGTTATTCGTAGGTAAGAAAACGTTCTTGCTAGAACCCAATTGCAGCCACGTAAAAGATGCAACAACAATTAGAGGACGTCTAACTTGTTTTGCAGCAATTGTCATGTGATGTGATATGGCCAGAAGTTGTGATGAATGATGAATGATATATTGTGATGTATGAGATCATGTTCTTGTAATAGGAATCACAACTTGCATGTCGATGAGTATGACAACTGGCAGGAGCCGTAGGAGTTGTCTTTATTTTTTCTATGACCTGCGTGTCATTGAAGAACGCCATGTAAATTACTTTACTTTATTGCTAAACGTGTTAGCCATAGAAGTAGAAGTAGTCGTTGGCGTGACAACTTCATGAAGACACGATGATGGAGATCATGATGATGGAGATCATGGTGTCATGCCGGTGAAGAAGATGATCATGGAGCCCCGAAGATGGAGATCAAAAGGAGCAAACTGATATTGGCCATATCATGTCACTATTATATAATTGCATGTGATGTTTATTATGTTTATGCATCTTGTTTACTTAGAACGACAGTAGTAAATAAGAAGATCCCTTATAATAATTTCAAGAAAGTGTTCCCCCTAACTGTGCGCCGTTGCTAAAGTTCGTCGTTTCGAAGCACCACGTGATGATCGGGTGTGATAGATCCTTACGTTCACATACAACGGGTGTAAGGCAGTTTTACACATGCAAAACACTTAGGGTTAACTTGACGAGCCTAGCATGTGCAGACATGGCCTCGGAACACAAGAGACCGAAAGGTCAAACATGAGTCGTATGGAAGATACGATCAACATGGAGATGTTCACCGATGATGACTAGTCCATCTCACATGATGATCGGACACGGCCTAGTCGACTCGGATCGTGTAACACTTAGATGACTAGAGGGATGTCAATCTGGGTGGAAGTTCATTAAATAATTTGATTAGATGAACTTAATTATCATGAACTTAGTCTAAAATCTTTGCAAAATATGTCTTGTAGATCAAATGGCCAACGCTCATGTCAACATGAACTTCAACGCGTTCCTAGAGAAAACCAAGCTGAAAGATGATGGCAGCAACTATTCGGACTGGGTCCGGAACCTGAGGATCATCCTCATAGCAGCCAAGAAAGATTATGTCCTAGAAGCACCGCTAGGTGAAGCACCAATCCCAGAGAACCAAGACGTTATAAACACTTGGCAGTCACGTGCTGATGATTACTCCCTCGTTCAGTGCGGCATGCTTTACAGCTTAGAACCGGGGCTCCAAAAGCGTTTTGAGCGACACAGAGCATATGAGATGTTCGAGGAGCTGAAAATGGTTTTTCAAGCTCATGCCCGGGTCGAGAGATATGAAGTCTCCGACAAGTACTATAGTTGTAAGATGGAGGAAAACAATTCTGTCAGTGAGCACATACTCAAAATATCTGGGTTGCACAACCGCCTGTCCCAGCTGGAGATCAACCTCCCGGACGAGGCGGTCATTGACAGAATCCTTCAGTCGCTCCCACCAAGCTACAAGAGCTTTGTGCTGAACTACAATATGCAGGGGATGGTGAAGACCATTCCTGAAGTATTTTCAATGCTGAAGTCAGCAGAGGTTGAAATCAAGAAAGAACATCAAGTGTTGATGGTCAATAAGACCACTAAGTTCAAGAAGGGCAAGGGTAAGAAGAACTTCAATAAGGACGGCGAAGATGTTGCCGCGCCCGGTAAGCCAGTTGTCGGGAAGAAGTCAAAGAATGGACCCAAGCCTGAGACTGAGTGCTTTTATTGCAAAGGGAAGGGTCACTAGAAGCGGAACTGCCCCAAATACTTAGCGGACAAGAAGGACGGCAACACTAAAGGTATATGTGATATACATGTAATTGATGTATACCTTACCAGTACTCGTAGTAACTCCTGGGTATTTGATACCGGTGTCGTTGCTCATATTTGTAACTCACAGCAGGAGCTGCGGAATAAGAGGAGACTGGCGAAGGACGAGGTGACAATGCGCGTCGGGAATGGTTCCAAGGTCGATGTGATCGCCTTCGGCACGCTACCTCTACATTTACCGACGGGATTAGTTATGAACCTCAATAATTGTTATTTAGTGCCAAGTTTGAGCATGAACATTGTATCTGGATCTTGTTTAATACAAGATGGCTACTCATTTAAATCCGAGAATAATGGTTGTTCTATTTATATGAGAGATATGTTTTATGGTCATGCCCCGATGGTCAATGGTTTATTCTTAATGAATCTCGAACGTAATGTTACACATATTCATAGTGTGAATACCAAAAGATGTAAAGTTGATAACGATAGTCCCACATACTTGTGGCACTGCCGCCTTGGTCACATTGGTGTCAAGCGCATGAAGAAGCTCCATGCTGATGGACTTTTAGAGTCTCTCGATTATGAATCATTTGACACATGCGAACCATGCCTCATGGGCAAAATGACCAAGACTCCGTTCTCCGGAACAATGGAGCGAGCAACCAACTTATTGGAAATCATACATACTGATGTGTGTGGTCCAATGAGCGTTGAGGCTCGCGGAGGATATCGTTATGTTCTCACTCTCACTGATGACTTAAGTAGATATGGGTATGTCTACTTGATGAAACACAAGTCTGAGACCTTTGAAAAGTTCAAGGAATTTCAGAATGAGGTAGAGAATCAACGTGAACGAAAGATAAAATTCTTACGATCAGATTGTGGAGGAGAATATTTAAGTCACGAATTTGGTACACACTTAAGAAAATGTGGAATCGTTTCACAACTCACGCCGCCTGGAACACCTCAGCTTAACGGTGTGTTTGAACGTCGTAATCGCACTCTATTGGATATGGTGCGATCTATGATGTCTCTTACCGATTTATCGCTATCATTTTGGGGATATGCTATAGAGACAGCTACATTCACTTTAAATAGGGCACCGTCTAAATCCGTTGAGACGACACCGTATGAATTATGGTTTCGGAAGAAACCTAAGCTGTCGTTTCTAAAAGTTTGGGGATGCGATGCTTATGTCAAGAAACTTCAACCTGAAAAGCTCGAACCCAAGTCAGAAAAATGCGTCTTCATAGGATATCCTAAGGAAAACATTGGGTATACCTTCTACCTTAGGTCCGAAGGCAAGACCTTTGTTGCCAAGAACGGATCCTTTCTGGAAAAAGAGTTTCTCTCGAAAGGAGTAAGTGGGAGGAAAGTAGAACTCGATGAAGTACTACCTCTTGAACCGGAAAGTAGTGCAGCTCAGGAAAATGTTCCTGTGGTGCCTACACCGACTGGAGAGGAAATTAATGATGATGATCAAGGTACTTCGGATCAAGTTGCTACTGAACTTCGTAGGTCCACAAGGACACGTTCCACACCAGAGTGGTATGGCAACCCTGTCCTGGAAATCATGTTGTTAGACAACGGTGAACCTTCGAACTATGAAGAAGCGATGGCGGGTCCAGATTCCAACAAATGGCTTGAAGCCATGCAATCCGAGATAGAATCCATGTATGAAAACAAAGTATGGACTTTGACTGACTTGCTCGATGATCGGCGAGCGATAGAAAACAAATGGATCTTTAAGAAGAAGACGGACGCGGATGGTAATGTCACCATCTATAAAGCTCGACTTGTTGCTAAGGGTTATCGACAAGTTCAAGGGGTTCACTACGATGAGACCTTCTCTCCCGTAGTGAAGCTTAAGTCCGTCTGAATCATGTTAGCAATTGCCGCATACTATGATTATGATATATTGTAGATGGACGTCAAAACGGCATTCCTTAACGGTTATCTTAAGGAAGAGCTGTATATGATGCAGCCGGAAAGTTTTGTCGATCCTAAGAATGCTAACAAAGTATGCAAGCTCCAGCGATCCATTTATGGGCTGGTGCAAGTATCTCGGAGTTGGAACATTCGCTTTGATGAAATGATCAAAGCGTTTGGGTTTATGCAGACTTATGGAGAAGCCTGCGTTTACAAGAAAGTGAGTGGGAGCTCTGTAGCATTTCTCATATTATATGTAGATGACATACTTTTGATGGGAAAAGATATAGAATTCTTGGACAGCATTAAGGCCTACTTGAATAAGTGTTTTTCAATGAAGGACCTTGGAGAAGCGTCTTACATATTAGGCATCAAAATCTATAGGGATAGATCGAGACGCCTCATAGGTCTTTCACAAAGCACATACCTTGATAAGATTTTGAAGAAGTTCAAAATGGATCAGTCCAAGAAAGGGTTCTTGCCTGTATTGCAAGGTGTGAGATTGAGCTCGGCTCAATGCCCGACTACGGCAAAAGATAAAGAAGAGATGAGTGTCATCCCCTATACCTCAGCCATAGGATCTATTATGTATGCAATGCTGTGTACCAGACCTGATGTAAACCTTGCCGTAAGTTTGGTAGGAAGGTACCAAAGTAATCCTGGCAAGGAACACTGGACAGCGGTCAAGAATATCCTGAAGTACCTGAAAAGGACAAAGGACATGTTTCTCGTTTATGGAGGTGATGAAGAGCTCGTCGTAAAGGGTTACGTCGACACTAGCTTCGACACAGATCTGGATGACTCTAAGTCACAAACCGGATACGTGTATATGTTGAATGGTGGGGCAGTAAGCTGGTGCAGCTGCAAGTAGAGCGTCGTGGCGGGATCTACATGTGAAGCGGAGTACATGGCAGCCTTGGAGGCAGAGCATGAAGCAATTTGGGTGAAGGAGTTCATCACCGACCTAGGAGTCATACCCAATGCGTCGGGGCCCATCAAACTCTTCTGTGACAACACTGGAGCTATTGCCCTTCCAAAGGAGCCCAGGTTTCACAAGAAGACCAAGAACATCAAGTGTCGTTTCAACTCCATCCGTGAAAATGTTCAAGATGGAGACATAGATATTTGCAAAGTACATACGGATCTGAATGTCGCAGATCCGTTGACTAAACCTCTTCCGCGAGCAAAACATGATCAACACCAAAACTCTATGGGTGTTTGATTCATCACAATGTAACTAGATTATTGACTCTAGTGTAAGTGGGAGACTGTTGGAAATATGCCCTAGAGGCAATAATAAAAGGATTATTATTATATTTCTTTGTTCATGATAGTTGTCTTTTATTCATGTTATAATTGTATTATCCAGAAATAGTAATACACGTGTGAATACTTAGACCACAACATGTCCCTAGTGAGCCTCTAGTTGACTAGCTCGTTGATCAATAGATAGTCATGGTTTCCTGACTATGGACATTGGATGTCGTTGATAACGGGATCACATCATTGGGAGAATGATGTGATGGACAAGACCCAATCCTAAGCATAGCACAAGATCGTGTAGTTCGTTTTGCTAGAGCTTTTCCAATGTCAAGTATCTCTTCCTTAGACCATGAGATCGTGTAACTCCCGGATACCGTAGGAGTGCTTTGGGTGTACCAAACGTCACAACGTAACTGGGTGACTATAAAGGTGCACTACAGGTATCTCCGAAAGTGTCTTTTGGGTTGACACGGATCGAGACTGGGATTTGTCACTCCGTATTACGGAGAGGTATCACTAGGCCCACTCGGTAGTGCATCATCATAATGAGCTCAAAGTGACCAAGTGTCTTGTCACGGGATTATGCATTACGGTACGAGTAAAGTGACTTGCCGGCAACGAGATTGAACGAGGTATTGGGATACCGACGATCGAATCTCGGGCAAGTAACATACCGTCTGACAAAGGGAATATTATACGGGGTTGCTTGAATCCTCGACATCGTGGTTCACCCGATGAGATCATCGAGGAGTATGTGGGAGCCAACATGGGTATCCAGATCCCGCTGTTGGTTATTGACCGGAGAGCCGTCTCGGTCACGTCTGCATGTCTCCCGAACCCGTAGGGTCTACACACTTAAGGTTCGGTGACGCTAGGGTTGTATGAATATGAGTATGCAGCAAACCGAATGTTGTTCGGAGTCCGGATGAGATCCGGACGTCACGAGGAGTTCTGGAATGGTCCGGAGGTAAAGAATTATATATAGGAAGTGTTGTTTCGGCTATCGGGAAAGTTTCGGGGTCACCTGGTATTGTACCGGGACCACCGGAAGGGTCCCGGGGGTCCACCGGGTGGGGCCACCTATCCCGGAGGGCCCCGTGGGCTGAAGTGGGAGGGGAACCAGCCCCTAGTGGGCTGGTGCGCCCCCCCCCTTGGGCCCCCCT
>NC_041393.1:169954786-169992664 GCF_002162155.2 Triticum dicoccoides
TCAATCACTAGGGGCCGGCGCCCCCCTGGGGGCCTATATAAAGGAGGGGGGAGGGAGGGCAGCCGCACCCTGAGTCTTGGCGCCTCCCTCCCCCTGCTACACCTCTTCCTCCTCGCGCAGTTGCTTGGCGAAGCCCTACCGGAGTCCTGCTGCATCCACCACCACGCCGTTGTGCTGCTGGATCTTCATCAACCTCTCCTTCCCCCTTGCTGGATCAAGACGGAGGAGACGTCACGCTGACCGTACGTGTGTTGAACGCGGAGGTGCCGTCCATTCGGCGCTAGGATCTCCGGTGATAGGATCTCGATGAGAACGACTACCTCAACCCCGTTCTCTTGAATGCTTCCGCACGCGATCTACAAGTGGTATGTAGATGCATCTCTCTCTCCTATCACTCGTTGCTTAGATGAACTCATAGATGGATCTTGGTGAAACCGTAGAAAAAAATTTATTTTCTGCAACGTTCCCCAATAATGACACCATATGAATTATGGTTTGGGAAGAAACCTAAGCTGTCGTTTCTAAAAGTTTGGGGATGCAATGCTTATGTCAAGAAACTTCAACCTCAAAAGCTCAAACCCAAGTCGGAAAAATGCGTCTTCATAGGATACCCTAAGGAAACCATTGGGTATACATTCTACCTCAGATCCAAATGCAAGATCTTTGTTGCCAAGAATGGGTCCTTTCTGGAGAAAGAGTTTCTCTCGAGGGAAGTAAGTAGGAGGAAAGTGGAACTTGATGTAGTACTACCTCTTGAACCGGTAAGTAGCGCAGCTCAGGAAGATGTTCCTGTGGTGCTAGCACCAACTGAAGAGGAAGTTAATGATGATGATCAAGGTACTTCGGATCAAGTTACTACTGAACTTCGTAGGTCTAGAAGGACATGTTCCACACCAGAGTGGTATGGCAACCCTGTCCTGGAAATCATGTTGTTAGACAACGGTGAACCTTCGAACTATGAAGAAGCGATGGCGGGCCCAGATTCCAACAAATGGCTAGAAGCCATGCAATCCGAGATAGAATCCATGTATGAAAACAAAGTATGGACTTTGACAGACTTGCCCGATGATCGGCGAGCGATAGAAAATAAATGGATCTTTAAGAAGAAGACGGACGCGGATGGTAATGTTACCATCTATAAAGCTCGACTTGTTGCTAAAGGTTATCGGCAAGTTCAAGGGATTGACTATGATGAGACTTTCTCTCTCGTAGCGAAGCTGAAGTCCGTCCGAATCATGTTAGCAATTGCCGCATACTATGATTATGAGATATGGCAAATGGACGTCAAAACGGCATTCCTTAACGGCTATCTTAAGGAAGAACTGTATATGATGCAGCCGGAAGGTTTTGTCGATCCCGAGAATGCTAACAAGGTATGCAAGCTCCAACGATCCATTTATGGGCTGGTGCAAGCATCTCGGAGTTGGAACATTCGCTTTGATGAGATGATCAAAGCGTTTGGGTTTATGCAAACTTATGGAGAAGCCTGCGTTTACAAGAAAGTGAGTGGGAGCTCTGTAGCATTTCTCATATTATATGTAGATGACATACTTTTGATGGGAAATGATATAGAACTTTTGGACAACATTAAGGCCTACTTGAATAAGTGTTTTTCCATGAAGGACCTTGGAGAAGCTGCTTACATATTAGGCATCAAGATCTATAGGGATAGATCAAGACACCTCATAGGTCTTTCACAAAGCACATACCTTGATAAGATATTGAAGAAGTTCAATATGGATCAGTCCAAGAAAGGGTTCTTGCCTGTATTGCAAGGTGTGAGATTGAGCTTGGCTCAATGCCCGACCACAGCAGAAGATATAGAAGAGATGAGTGTCATCCCCTATGCCTCAGCCATAGGGTCTATTATGTATGCCATGTTGTGTACCAGACTTGATGTAAGCCTTGGCGTAAGTTTGGTAGGGAAGTACCAAAGTAATCCCGGCAAGGAACACTGGACAGTGGTCAAGAATATCCTGAAGTACCTGAAAAGGACAAAGGACATGTTTCTCGTTTTTGGAGGTGACGAAGAGCTCATCGTAAAGGGTTACGTCAACGCTAGCTTTGACACAGAACTGGATGACTCTAAGTCACAAACCGGATACATGTATATTTTGAATGGTGGGGCAGTAATCTCGTGCAGTTGCAAGAAAAGCATCATGGTGGGATCTACATGTGAAGCAGAGTACATGGCAGCCTCGGATGCAGCGCTTGAAGCAATCTGGGTGAAGGAGTTCATCACCAACCTAGGAGTCATACCCAATGCGTCGGGGCTGATCGCACTCTTCTGTGACAACACTAGAGCTATTGCACTTGCCAAGGAGCCCATGTTTCACAAGAAGACCAGGCACATCAAGCGTCGCTTCAACTCCATTCGTGAAAATGTACAAGATGGAGACATAGATATTTGTAAAGTACATACGGACCTGAATGTAGCAGATCCGTTGACTAAACCTCCCCCTAGAGCAAAACATGATCAACACCAGAACTCTATGGGTGTTCGATTCATCACAATGTAACTAGACTATTGACTCTAGTGCAAGTGGGAGACTGTTGGAAATATGCCCTAGAGGCAATAATAAAATGGTTATTATTATATTTCTTTGTTCATGATAATTGTCTGTTATTCATGCTATAATTGTGTTATCCGGAAATCGTAATACACGTGTGGATACATAGACCACAACATGTCCCTAGTGAGCCTCTAGTTAACTAGCTCGTTGATCAACAGATAGTCATGGTTTCCTGACTATGGACATTGGATGTCATTGATAACGGGATCACATCATTAGGAGAATGATGTGATGGACAAGACCCAATCCTATGCATAGCACAAAGATCGTGTAGTTCGCTTTGCTAGAGCTTTTCCAAATGTCAAGTATCATTTCCTTAGACCATGAGATTGTGCAACTCGCGGATACCGTAGGAGTGCTTTGGGTGTGCCAAACGTCACAGGTAACTGGGTGACTATAAAGGTGCACTACGGGTATCTCCGAAAGTGTCTGTTGGGTTGGCACGAATCGAGACAGCGATTTGTCACTCCGTATGACGGAGAGGTATCTCTGGGCCCACTCGGTAATGCATCATCATAATGATCTCAATGTGACCAAGTGTCTGGTCATGGGATCATGCATTATGGTACGAGTAAAGTGACTTGTCGGTAACGAGATTAAATGAGGTATTGGGATACCGACGATCGAATCTCGGGCAAGTAACGTACCAATTGACAAAGGGAATTGTATACGGGGTTGCTTGAATCCTCGACATCATGGTTCATCCGATGAGATCATCGCGGAGCATGTGGGAGCCAACATGGTATCCAGATCCCGCTGTTGGTTATTGACCATAGAGGCATCTCGTTCATGTCTGCATGTCTCCCGAACATGTAGGGTCTACACACTTAAGGTTCCGTGATGCTAGGGTTGTAGAGATATTAGTATGCAGTAACCCGAAAGTTGTTCGGAGTCCCGGATGAGATCCCGGACGTCACGAGGAGTTCTGGAATGGTTCGGAGGTAAAGAATTATATATAGGAAGTCTGGTTTCGGCCATCGGGAAAGTTTCGGGGGTCACCGGTATTGTACCGGGACCACCGGAAGGGTCCCGGGGGTCCACTGGGTGGGGCCACCTATCCCGGAGGGCCCCATGGGCTGAAGTGGGAGGGGAACCAGCCCCTGGTGGGATGGTACGCCCCCCCTTGGGCCCCTCCTGCGCCTAGGGTTGGGAAACCCTAGGTGTGGGGGCGCCTCGACCTGGCTTGGGGGGCAAGTTTCCCCCCTTGGCCGCCGCCCCCCTTGGAGATTGCATCTCCTAGGGCCGGCTCCCCCTCCCTAGGGGCCCTATATAAAGAGGGGGAGGGAGGGAAGCCACACCCATGCTCTTGGCGCCTCCCTCTCCCCACGCACCACCTCTCCCTCGCGCTGAAGCTTGGCGAAGCCCTGCCGAGATCGCTGCTGCATCCACCACCACGCCGTCGTGCTGCTGGATCTCCATCAACCTCTCCTTCCCCCTTGATGGATCAAGAAGGAGGAGACGTCTTCCCCAACCATACGTGTGTTGAACGCGGAGGTGCTGTCCGTTCAGCACTAGGATCATTGGTGATTTGGATCACGACGAGTACGACTCCCTCAACCCCGTTCTCTTGAACGCTTCCGCTCACGATCTACAAGGGTATGTAGATACACTCCTCTCTCTCGTTGCTAGATGAACTCATAGATTGATCTTGGTGAAGCGTAGAATTTTTTATTTTGTGCAACGTTCCCCAATAGTTTGTACGTACTGAAGAGTTAAAGTAACGAGAAGAAACATAACATAGTTCTGCTAGGGGCTCAGCACAACACGCCCCTCAAATTAAATTAAGCACACCTGAAATTAAACTTTGCAACTATTCCGGTAGACACTACATTAGAACCACCATGAGCAACGACACTGCCACCTTACGCGGAGGCGTCCTCGTCCTCGACTTCGTCCTTGTCCCTCTTCCTCTTGGCCGATACTTCTTTGCTTGAACCGCACACTTGGCTCTTGGTCTTCATCCAACCCTTGTAGATATTGAAACAAAGGTAGCCATCCATTGCAACACAGTGGATGTGGTCTATATCTAGTAAATTCCGCTGCCATGCATAACCATGAAACGTGTATGGAGGTTTCTCCAGTTTACCGTACGAAGGATGAACCATGGCTCCTGCCAGTTTCAGCATTGAAGGCTGACGAGCGGACACCAGCGGATTCTTCTGGAGGTCAAAGGGGTTGCCTACAACGAGGCCTATCCGACCCAGGACTTCTTTGTCGTTCCCAAAGTCTACAGTAACGAATTTGACTAGGTTGCTCTCGAGGAAGTCCTTAAAATCCAGGCATTCAACATCGGCATGGCATATGTGGTAGACCAAGCATAAGTCATGCACACAAACCTGGATCACGGCGGGCTTCTTCCTCTCTTCGTACTTTAGATCCTTCTCTCGTCCCAGGACTGTGGTGTACTCAACATCTAGCCCAACGACCCACTCATCATCTGAGTTTTCGAACGTGCGTCAGAAGCGAGAAAGGCATCCTTTCACTGTCGCAGAAGAACGGGTGTAGATGACGTCAAACTCATCGCCGGTGATGGTTCTAACCTTGTACTCACCACCGATCATGGAGATTTGGGATGCCATGGATTTGGGAGGAGGGTTAGGATTAGTGGAACTGCCATAATGTGAATGGACGGGACGACTAGGAGCGAACCGCCATAGTATTAAAGGACGTGCAGGGACGAGTAGGAGCGAACTGTCAGCGTGCAAACGGCAGGGTAGTGGCTTTCCATTCTCCTATGATACGGGCTTCCAAGAGCCCTTGGATATGAGATCGAACGGTTGCATGGCATGATTCTAGACCTATGGGTGAATATCATATCCTGGAGGGTTATTCTGCAAATTTTCAGCAACTTAGCATGCGACCGTTTGATCTCAGATCCAAGGGCTGCCAGCAACCCGTATCATGGTCGCGCCTACCACGACCGTCGCATCACTCACGCGGTTGCGCCCTTGGAGATTTAACACGGTGCGTTAGGCTATCTGATGTTGGCATGTCATACATAGTCATCACTTAGTCACTCATACTACAACAAGGTTGGCTATAAGGTTGGCTATAAGTGTATTTATTTATTTGACTCCTCTCTATCTCTTTCTTCATACTCCCTCCTTTCCATGTCATAAGAACGTTTTTGACACTAGTGTAGTGCCAAAAATGTTCTTATATTATGGGACACAGGGAGTACTAGTATTTATTGCATTTGCCAAGGAGTGACCTCTTCCAATGAAACGGTGTTGCTAAGTTTACTTCATTTAATTAGCTATAGACTCAAAATTTTCTCTTCATCTAGGTACATCCGCTTAGCACGGTTTCTTCCTTGGGTCACCAAATTAGTCTCTCTCTTCTTGATTAACTTGCCACATCAGACGTTATGCCTATGTGGCAAGCTTAGCACCTGTAGGAGCAAGTAAGGTTGCTTGTAATGGGAGTAGTATCATGCATGCCAACTATGCAATCTTGATGAGGTGACGTCGAATTAAATGAAGAAACGAGAGATTTGAGTATCATAATATGATACTGTAGTATCATAATAAATGATGTGCTACTATGTGTCATGCATGACAATAAATAAACTATCCTATGATACCAACACATGATACTATGCATTACAGATGTAGTATCATACAAAAGTATCATATGCATGATACCAGTATATGATACTCTCCATTACGACCAACCTAAGTACAATAGTGCGCTTTACATGGCATTTTTGCATATGTGGAGGAAAGAGAGGCAAGGAAAAAGTGGAGAAGTGGGCTCTCATGCAAGAGCCAGCCTCTACTACAGTCTACGTGGTGGAGCATTGGGAGAGGCACCTGTATGGAGGTGGTCAGGAATCGGGAGACTCACGCCGGTCGTAGCGCCGCAGTTAAAATGATAATGGCAGGTCAAATCACGGGGCCCCACCTGTCCAGCAGTAACTCAATGTCAAATCACATAGCCCTACGTTTGCAGCAGCCTACTCCCTCATCTTCTCGCGTCTCTGTCGAACCGATTAGGCAGAACTGCCCCCCCTCATACCGCATAGGAAAAGCCCCGCCCTCGACTTTTAAATAGTATACAGTATACTAATTTTGTATCCATGCATTGCGCCATGGAGCAAAGCCTCTAGAAAACAGTGGTACACATGTATGGAGTATACAACACGCCCGTCGCGTTCGCTTCGCACCCCAGATGGTCGGTCGGTCTGGCATGCTGCTCTCCGAATGGAATGCGCGTCATATTGCGTTTGCACACAACATGTGGGACAGCAATTGAGAACCGACCATAGGCACACTCCCCGGCCCCGCAAGTCGGGTGACTTAATAGAAGAGGGAGACGAGCGATAGTACTAGAGAAGTGGTGTACTACATTGGTGCCTGGACGATCCCTGCAAGACACGGAAGATCAGTTCATCCATGCATGTGACTAGACTCCAGCAGACACGCCTGGATTGGCTATCGTCTACATATCGTGCAGGTTGTGTTGTACATGGCTGTAGTTGTGGTGAGAAATCTAAAAAAGGTTTCTTGTCATCTCGCAAAATTAGGTGTCATGTGCTTCGGATCACTGCGAGGGTTAAGCAACGACAACTGAGTTGGGCTAGTCATTGGGGGCACATGCACGAAGACTACTTGGCTGCCATCTAGGTCAAGCCGGCTATGTTAATTAGTACATCTATCGACGGACCCCTTTTCTACGAGTTTATCTTTAATTTGAGCTTTGTTCCTCGTCTAGTTTGTCCATCGGGATTCATGTTGTCTCCTTTGGGCAGTGAGGTTATGATTTCTTGTCATGTGGCATTTTTTCGTGTTATATGTTATAATCCGGCGCTTCAGATCAAAATGACGACAAATGCACCTCCGGGCCACGTGCATAAAGACTTCTCGACTGTCATTGACGAGGTCAAGCCGGCTCCGGTAGACAAAAGAAAACTAGTACTACTCCACTATATAGGCAGGAGCCTCTGCGCTTGCTTGCTAGTGTTGCTATCTTCACACTGTCTCGGCCTCTCCAGATCTAAACACGACAGCGGTGGCCACACACTCTCTCTCTCTGCTCACCGCTGGTCACAGATCCAGCCGGATCCTCTCCACCGGGGAAGGTGAGAAGGTGCAACGTTCATGCGGTCGTCCTCGGCGACGGCTCTTTCCCACTGCCGGGCGCGTCCCGATCAGCCTGCATTGTCGTTCTCTCCCAAGAACCGCTGGCGAGGGAGGGCCTCTGACCCCTTCTTCCTCGCTGTCGTAGTGTGGGCAGATCCGGCCTCCCGCCGCCCACCTAGCGACATCCCGGCGACCATCAGGTATTACTTCCTTCGAAACCGGCCTTGCTCTACTTCCCGAGCTCCTAAGGTCGCTGCATTTGTATCTTCTACTATTTCTCAGGCCCCCTCATAGATAGGATCGATCGGCTGTTCGAAAACCACCTAATTTTTTTATGTTTAAGAGGTAAAACTACTTCATGCACTCGAATCTAGTACTACTTGGTTCAAACAAGGAAGAAAGGGGGTGGGGGTGGGGGAGGATTTGTTACCTGAATCTTGGACTTGGTCGAAACAGGAAATAATGGGGGCGAAAAGTAGCAGAGACTGGCCATCCAACTAGTCTCTAGGTCAAATAGGGAAATAAAGGGAAAGCAGTACAAACTCAATATAAACCCGATCTATTGGTTAAAAAAGGAAAGAAAGTGGGGACTGGGGGACAAGTCAACAGAGTAAGTCCAGCACTAGATTTGCTCGCCTCACACAGTATAAGGTGGCTATACCGAACAAAAATGGGACCTGATAACCCACAAGTGTAGGGGATCGCAACAGCTTTCGAGGGTGAAGTACAACCCAAATTTATTGATTTGACACAAGGGGAGCCAAAGAATATTCTTGAGTATTAGCAGTTGAGTTGTCAATTCAACCACACCTGGATAACTTAGTATCTGCAGCAAGGTATTTAGTAGCAAAGTAGTATGATAATAATGGTAACAGTAGTAAAAGTAAAGATAAATGTTTTGGGGTTTTTGTAGTAGTTGTAAGAATAGCAACAGAAAAAGAAAATAAACGGAGAACAATATATGAAAAGCTCGTAGGCAATGGATCAATGATGGATAATTATGCCGGATGTGATTCCTCATGCAATAGTTATAACATAGGGTGATATAGAACTAGCTCCAATTCATCAATGTAATGTAGGCATGTATTCCGTAAATAGTCATACGTGCTTATGGAAAAGAACTTGCATGAAAAATTTTGTCCTACCCTCCCGTGGCAGCGGGGTCCTAGCGGAAACTAAGGGATATTAAGGCCTCCTTTTAATAGAGAACCGGACCAAAGCATTAACACATAGTGAATACATGAACTCCTCAAACTACGGCCATCACCGAGAAGTATCCCGATTATTGTCACTTCGGGGTTGTCGGATCATAACACATAATAGGTGACTATAGACTTGCAAGATAGGATCAAGAACACACATATATTCATGAAAACATAATAGGTTCAGATCTGAAATCATGGCACTCGGGCCCTAGTGACAAGCATTAAACATAGCAAAGTCATAGCAACATCAATCTCAGAACATAGTGGATACTAGGGATCAAACCCTAAGAAAACTAACTTGATTACATGGTAAATCTCATCCAACCCATCACTGTCCAGCAAGCCTACGATGGAATTACTCACACACAGCGGTGAGCATCATGAAATTGGTGATGGAGGATGGTTGATGATGACTACGGCGACGAGTCCCCCTCTCCAGAGCCCCGAATGTACTCCAGATCAGCCCTCCCGAGAGAGATTAGGGCTTGGCGGCGGCTCCGTGTCGTAAAACGTGATAAAACTTTCTCTCTGATTTTTTTCTCCCCGAGACGGAATATATGGAGTTGGAGTTGAGATCGGAGGAGGTCCAGGGGGCCCACGAGATAGGAGGCCG
Source organism: Triticum dicoccoides (assembly GCF_002162155.2). Lineage (NCBI taxonomy): Eukaryota > Viridiplantae > Streptophyta > Magnoliopsida > Poales > Poaceae > Triticum > Triticum dicoccoides. The sequence continues at coordinate 169,964,259 of NC_041393.1, forward strand.
CCCCCTAGGGGGGGCACCCCCCTGTCTCGTGGACATGCTGTGGGCCCCCTGGCATTAATTCTTTCGCCAAAAATTCTTATTAAATCCAAAAAGTGCCTCCGTGGATTTCCAGGATATTCAGAGAACTTTTCTTTTCTACACAGAAAACAACATCATGGTAGTTCTGCTGAAAACAATGTCAGTCCGGGTTAGTTTCATTCAAATCATGCAAGTTAGAGTCCAAAACAAGGGCAAAAGTGTTTGGAAAAGTAGATACGTTGGATACATATAAACTCCCCAAAGCTTAAACCTTTGCTTGTCCTCAAGCAATTCAGTTGATAAACTGAAAGTGATAAAGAAAAACTTTTACAAACTCTGTGTGCTCTTGTTGTTGTAACATGAAAAGCCAGCATTCAGGTTTCAGCAAATATTATGAACTAACCATACTCACAATAACACATAGGTCTCACAATTACTCACATCAATAGCATAATCAGCTAGCGAGCCATAATAATAAAACTCGGATGACAACACTTTCTCAAAATAATCATAACATGATATAACAAAATGGTATCTCGCTAGCCCTTTCTGAGACCGCAAAACATAAATGCAGAGCACCTATAAAGATCAAGGACTGACTAAACATTGTAATTCATGGTAAAAGAGATCCAGTCAAGTCATACCTAATATAAACCAGTAATAATGAATGCAAATGACAGTGTGCTCTCCAGCGGGTGCTTTTACTAAGAAGGATGATGACTCAACATAAAAGTAAATAGATAGGCCCTTCGCAGAGGGAAGCAGGGATTTGTAGAGGTGCCAAAGCTCGATTTTAAAATAGAGATTAAATAACATTTTGAGCGGCATACTTTTGTTGTCAACGCAACATCTATGAGATGGCTGTATCTTCCATACTAAATGCACTATAGGAAGTTCCCAAACAGAATGGTAAAGGTTTATACTCCCCCAACCACCAACAAGCATCAATCCATGGCTTGCTCGAAAATCTGAGTTCCTCCATCATACAACAGCCCTGGGGGAGTTTTGTTTAATTATTTTGATTTGCTTTGATCTTTTTGGATCATTGGACTGGGCATCCCGGTTACCGGCCCTTTATCGTGACTGAGGAGCGGAGTCCACTCCTCTTGAGAATAACCCACCTAGCATGGAAGATATAGGAAGCCCTAGTTGTAAAATGAGATGCTCGAGCATACAAAACAGAATTCCATTTGAAGATTTGGAGTTTGGCACATACAAATTTACTTGGAACGGCAGGTAGATACCGCATATAGGTAGGTATAGTGGACTCATATGGAACAACTTATGGGTTTAAGGAGTTTGGATGCACAAGAAGTATTCCCGCTTAGTACAGGTGAAGGCTAGCAAAAGTCTGGGAAGCGACCAACTGAGAGAGCGACAATAGTCGTAAGCATGCATTAAAATTAATTCACACCGAGTACAAGCATGAGTAGGATATAATCCACCATGAACATAAATATCGTGAAGGCTATGTTGATTTGATTCAACTACATGCGTGAACATGTGCCAAGTCGAGTCACTCAATTCATTCAAAGGAGGATACCATCCCATCATATCACATCATAATCATTCTAATAGCATGTTGGCACGCAAGGTAAACCATTATAACTCATAGCTAATCAAGCATGGCACAAGTAACTATAATCTCTACATGTCATTGCAAATATGTTTACTTCATAATAGCTGACTCAAGAACGATGAACTCATCATATTTACAAAAACAAGAGAGGTTGAGTTCATACCAGCTTTTCTCATCCCAATAAGTCCATCATATATCGTCATTATTGCCTTTCACTTGCATGACCGAACGATGTGTATAATAATAAGAGTGCACATGCATTGGACTAAGTTGGAATCTGCAAGCATTCAACTCAAGAGAGAAGACAAGTAATATGGGCTCTAAATTAAATAAACAATCATGCATATAAGAGCCACTAAGCATTTTCAATATGGTCTTCTCGACCCCCAAAGGAAAGAAAAGAAAAGAAAACTATATACACGGGAAAGCTCCCAACAAGTAAGAAGAAGAACTAGAAATATTTTTGGGTTTTCATTTTAATTCTACTATAGGCAAGGGAATTAAACTAACTAATTTTTTTGGTTTTTATCAAGGTTTATCAAACACACAAGAAGAAAACTAGAAGAAGAAATTTAAACTAGCATGGATAATACAATGAAAGAGTATGAGCACCGACGACTAGTGTGTGAACATGAATGTAAAGTCGGTGAGAAATACGTACTCCCCCAAGCTTAGGCTTTTGGCCTAAGTTGGTCTAATACCAAGGACCGCCTGGTTGATGTCCATAAGTGAAACTGGGGTAGTACTGAGATGCAGAGGCTACCGCCTCCTGAGCAGCAGCGTGTTGGCGAGCTGCCTCCATTCCCCTCTCATATTCAGTTGTTTCTTCCCTGGTGACAACATATCTTCCTTTTGCCTGATAATCAAAAAGGTAGGGAGCAGGAAGAGTAACAGGGACGACGTTGCGTCTGTCATAGATTAGTCGATAATGGAGGAATTATTCATTCCTCTCAAGAAAATGATGATCAAACATAGCTTCTTTATCCAAATAAATAGGAGGTACAATCATATCCCCCTCTCGTGGAGCTATATTAAGAAAATTAGCCACACGGGTTGCATAAATTCCTCCAAAGAGATCTCCCCTTCTACTATTATTCTGCAACCTACGTGCGACTATTGCCCCCAAGTTATAACCTTTATAACCTGACACAACACTCTTGAGGACACAAAGATCAGGTGCACACATGTGACATACCTCGTCATTATCGTTAATGCGCCTACCAATAAAGAGAGCAAAGTAATGTGTAGCAGGAAAATGAATGCTCCCTATGGTAGCTTGTGCTACGTCCCTAGATTCTCCCACAGTAATATTAGCAAGACAATCTCTAAATTCAGATTTGGGAGGATCATTATTATTACCCCAATGCGGGAGTTTGCAAGCAGTTGTGAAATCCTCTAGATCCATGGTATAAGACGTACCATAAATATCAAACATGGCACTAGGAGAATTACGCATAGAAATATATCCGAACCTCCGCACAAAGGAATCGGTCAATTGATAATATTGAGTACACTTATCTTGTAAGAAGTCCTCCAGCTTGGCATTACGCACATACGCTTCGACCATAAAATCATCGGATGGCCACTCACAAGCCTGTACATCTGCGTCCCTTGGCAATTTAATATCTTGTTCACGTATAGCAATCCTTGGCCCTTTCTTTGCCGAGGAACCTCCTTAGTACATTCTTCTAAGCATATTTCTTTTTTTGAAAATTTCTAAAAAATTTAGTAACTTCAAAATAAAAGTGCATAAAACTAAACAAGAATGATAGCAACTACTACTACAAGTGCCTAGAGCCATATCATGCATTGGAATTGCTTGGGACCTCAAAAATTTAACATGCAAGCTCAAGAACATGGTCACCTAAGCAGCAAAAATTTGCAATGAATAAAGCACCAGAACAAAAACTAATTGGATCAACGGAGGAGTCACATACCAAGCAACAATCTCCCAAAGCAGTTTTGTGAATGGAGCTTTGAGCTAAGAGATTGAAAATCGCAGCAAAACAAGCTAGAACTCATGCTTGAGCTGGATGGGGATTTTTCTGGGTAGAAGATGAAGTGTGTGGGAGCTGGCATAAGTGGAGGGGAGCCACCAGGGGCCCACGAGACAGGGGGCGCGCCCTATAGGGGGGGGGCACCCTCCTCTCTCGTGGCCTCGTGCTTGCCCCTCCTGCAGTGTTTTCAGTGCCTAAAATCCTCAAATATTCCAGAAAAAATCATACTAAATTTGCAGGGCATTTGGAGCACTTTTATTTTTGGACTATTTTTTTAATGCACGGATAATTCAGGAAACGGACGGATAATACTATTTTTGCTTTATTTATTCTAAATAACAGAAAGTAAAAAGAGGGTACAGAAGGTTGTGCATTCCAGTTTCATCCATCTCGTGATCATCAAAATGAACCCGCTAACAAGGTTGATCAAGTCTTGTTAACAAACTCATTCCGAATAACACGGAACCGGAGAAATTTCGAATAACACTAAGTTACCTCGACGGGGATATGAAAATCCCCAACAATAAGAATATCATATTTTTTTCTTGACAGTAGGAAGAGGAAATTCAAAACCTCCAAAAATGATAGTTGGAACTTTTTCAATAGAATTGATGCTATGAACTTGAGATTGTATCCTCGGAAAGTGTACCGTATGCTCATTGCCATTAACATGAAAAGTGACATTGCCTTTGTTGCAATCAATAACAGCCCCTGCGGTATTAAGAAAAGGTCTACCAAGGATAATAGACATACTATCGTCCTCGGGAATATCAAGAATAACAAAGTTCGTTAAGATAGTGACATTTGCAACCACCACAGGCACATCCTCACAAATACCGACAGGTATAACAGTTGATTTATCAGCCATTTGCAAAGATATTTCAGTAGGTGTCAACTTATTCAATTCAGGTCTACGATATAAAGAGAGAGGCATAACACTAACACCGGCTCCAAGATCACATAAAGCAGTTCTGACATAATTTCTTTTAATGGAGCATGGTATAGTTGGAACACCCGGATCTCCAAGTTTCTTTGGTATTCCACCCTTAAAAGTGTAATTAGAAAGCATGGTGGAAATTTCAGCTTTCGGTATCTTTCTTTTATTTGTAATGATATCCTTCATATGCTTAGCATAAGGATTTACTTTAAGAATATTAGTTAAGCGCATACGTAAGAAAATAGGTCTAATCATTTCAGCAAAGCGCTCAAAATCCTCATCATCCTTTGACTTGGATGGTTTAGGAGGAAAGGGCATGGGTTTCTGAACCCATGGTTCTCTTTCTTTCCCGTGCTTCCTAGCAACAAAGTCTCTCTTATCATAACGTTGATTCTTTGATTGTGGGTTATCAAGATTAACAACAGGTTCAATCTCTACATCATTATCTTTGCTAGGTTGAGCATCAACATGAACATTATCATTAACATTATCGCTAGGTTCATGTTCATCACCTGATTGTGTTTCAGCATCAGAAATAGAAATATCATTGGGATTCTCAGGTGTGTCTACAGTAGGTTCACTAGAAGCATGCAAGGTTCTATCGTTTTTCTTTTTCTTCTTCTTAGAAGAACTAGGTGCCTCTAAATTATTTCTCTGAGAATCTTGCTCGATTCTCTTAGGGTGGCCTTCAGGATACAAAGGTTCCTGAGTCATTCTACCAGTTCTAGTAGCCACTCTAATGGCAAAGTCATTTTTATTATTCAATTCATCAAGCAAATCATTTTGAGCTTTGAGTACTTGCTCAGCTTGAGTAGCAACCATAGAAGCATATTTGCTAATGCGGTGAAGTTCATCTTTAACTCTAGCCAGATTATCACCTACGCGTCCTATCTCGATAGCATTATTCTTTAACTCTCTACCAACATAAGCATTAAAACTTTCTTGTCTAGCCATAAAGTCATCAAATTCATCTAAGCATGGGCTATGAAATTTAGTAGAGGGTATTTCAACATTATCATATCTGTAGAGAGAATTTACCTTTACTACCTGTGTCGGGTTATCAAGACAATGTGGTTTTTCAGGTGGTAAATTAAGACCATGTATTTCTTCAATAGGTGGTAAATTCTTAACATCTTCAGCTTTAAGACCTTTTTCTTTCATTGATTTCTTTGTCTCTTGCATATCTTCAGGAGTGAGAAATAAAACACCTCTCTTCTTCGGAGTGGGTTTAGGAATAGGCTCAGGAGTTGGCTCAATTGGTTCAGGAATTACTTCAGGAACTGGCTCAAGAAGAGTCCATTTATTTTCATTAGTCAACATATTATTCAATAATATTTCAGCTTCGCCGACTATTCTTTCCCTGAAAACACAACCAGCACAACTATCCAAGTAGTCCTTGGAAGCATCGATTAGTCCATTATAAAAGATATCAAGTGTTTCATTTTTCTTAAGAGGATGATCAGGCAAAGCATTAAGTAACCGAAGAAGCCTCCCCCAAGCTTGTGAGAGACTCTCTTCTTTGATTTGCACAAAATTATATATTTCCTGCAAGGCAGCTTGTTTCTTATGAGTAGCGAAATATTTAGCAGAGAAGAAATAAATCATATCCTGGGGACTACGCACACAACCAGGAGCAAGATAATTATACCAAGTCTTAGCATCACCCTTTAATGAGAACGGAAATATCTTAAGGATATATAAATAGCAAGACTTCTCATCATGAGTAAATAGGGTGGCTATATCATTCAACTTGGTAAGATGTGCCACAACATTTTCAGATTCAAGGCCATAAAAAGGATCAGGTTCAACTAAAGTAATAATATCAGGATCAACAGAGAATTTCATAATCCTTATCAGTAACACAGATAGGTGAAGTAGCAAAAGCAGGATCGGGTTTGGTTCTAGCATTAAGAGACTGTTGCTTCCATTTAGCTAATAATTTCTAAAGATCATTTCTATCATTGCAAGCAAGAATTTCCATAGCAGCTGCTTCATTCATAACATAACCCTTAGGAACAACATGTAATACATAATCATTGGGGGAACATTCATCATCACTATCATCAATAATAGGTTCTTCAATATTTTCATTCCCCCTAACTCTAGCAAGTTGTTCATCTAGAAATTCACCTAATGGCAAAGTAGTATCATGCACAAAAGTAGTTTCACCATGCATAGCAGAAGTGGCATCATCAATAACATGCGCCATATCAGAATTCATAGTAGTAGCAGGTTTAGGTGTCGCAAGCCTACTAATAATGGAAGGAGAATCTAGTGCAGAGCTAGATGGCAGTTCCTTACCTCCCCTCGTAGTTGAGGGCAAAATCTTGGTCTTAACGTCTTTCAAGTTCTTCATAGTGATCAACAGATATAAATCCCAAGTGACTCAGAGAATAGAGCTATGCTCCCCGACAACGGCGCCAGAAATTAGTCTTGATAACCCACAAGTGTAGGGGATCGCAAAAGCTTTCGAGGGTGAAGTACAACCCAAATTTATTGATTCGACACAAGGGGAGCCAAAGAAAATTCTTGAGTATTAGCAGTTGAGTTACCAATTCAACCACACCTGGATAACTTAGTATCTATGATGACCCACAAGTGTAGGGGATCTATCGTAGTCCTTTCGATAAGTAAGAGTGTCGAACCCAACGAGGAGCAGAAGGAAATGATAAGTGGTTTTCAGTAAGGTTTTCTCTGCAAGCACTGAAATAGTAGGTGATAGATAGTTTTGTGATAAGATAAATAGTTACGAGCAAAAGTAAAAAAGTAAATAAAGTGCAGCAAGGTGGCCCAATCCTTTATGTAGCAAAGGATAAGCCTGGACAAATTCTAATAATAAGGAAGAAGCTCCTGAGGACACATTGGGAATTATCGTCAAGCTAGTTTTCATCACGCTCATATGATTCGCGTTCAGTACATTGATAATTTGATATGTGGGTGGACCGGCACTTGGGTACTGTCCTAACTTGGACAAGCATCCCACTTATGATTAACACTTATTGCAAGCGTCTGCAACTACAAAAAGGAGTATTAAGGTAAACCTAACCACAACATTAAACATATGGGTCCATATTAACCCCTAACGAAGCAACGCATAAACTAGGGTTTAAGCTTCTGTCACTCTAGCAACCCATCATCTACTTATTACTTCCCAATGCCTTCCTCTAGGCCCAAATAATGGTGAAGTGTCATGTATTTGACGTTCACATAACACCACTAGAGGAGAGACAACATACATCTCATCAAAATATCGAACGAATACCAAATTCACATGACTACTAATAGCAAGACTTCACCCATGTTCTCAGGAACAAACGTAACTACTCACAAAGCATATTCATGTTCATGATCAGAGGTGTAATAATATGCATTAAGGATCTGAACATATGATCTTCCACCAAGTAAACCAATAAGTATCAACTACAAGGAGTAATCAACACTACTAGCAACCCACAGGTACCAATTTGTGGTTTTGGATACAAGATTGGATACAAGAGATGAACTAGGGTTTGAGATGAGTTGGTTCTGGTGAAGATGTTGATGGAGATTGACCCCTTCCCAATGAGAGGATCGTTGGAGATGACGTTGGTGATGATTTCCCCCTCCCGGAGGGAAGTGTCCCCGGCAGAACAGCTCCGCCAGAGCCCTAGATTGATTCCGCCAAGGTTCTGCCTCGTGGCGGCGGAGTTTCGTCTCGTAAGCTTGCCCACGAATTTTTCCAGGACGAAACCCTTCATATAGCAGAAGATGGACGCCGGAGGCCCACCAGGGAGCCCAAGAGATAGGGGGGGCACCCCTAGGGGGCGCGCCCTCCTGTCTCGTGGGTAGGGTGTGGGCCCCCTGGCCTATTTCTTTTGCTCATAATTCCTTAATAATTCCAAAATTTTGTTTCGTGGAGTCTCAGGTCTTTTGGAGTTGTGCAGAATAGGTTTCCAACGTTTGCTCCTTTTCCAGCCAGAATTCCAGCTGCCGGCATTCCCCCTCTTCATGGTAAACCTTGTAAAATAAGAGAGAATGGCCATAAGTATTGAGATATAATGTGTAATAAAAACCCATAATGCAATAAATATTGATATAAAAGCATGATGCAAAATGGACGTATCAACTCCCCCAAGCTTAGACCTCGCTTGTCCTCAAGCGGAAACCGAAATCGAAAAATATGTCCACATGTTTAGAGATAGAGGTGTCGATAAAAATAAGAATACGGACATGAGGGCATCATGATCATTCTAATAACAGCAACATTATGGATTTTGTCATATGATTTCCTATGTTCAAGCAATAAGTGATTCACAAAGTCAAGTATGGTTCAAAAACTTCATTGGGAGGTAACAAACTGTAATCTCAGTCATTGAAGCAATTGCAATTTATCGTAACATCAGAAAGAATCACTAATAGAGCTCCTCAGCAAGCTCACATACTCAACTATCTCGTAGTCTCCCATAATTGTTAACACTCACGCAATACTTTTGGTTATAGAGTTTCAACCGGACACTGAGAAAGATAGGGGCTTATTGTGTTGCCTCCCAACGTATTCACCTTTAGGTGATGTCAACAATAATAGCCTATACCAACTTACATCCAATCCGATATATATATCATGATCTTTCAAACACGAAGAGCTTGCCAAACACTACTAGGAAAAGGCCTACTAATGGCGCACCTAATTTGGCGATTAATGGCGCATTAGTGGTGCGCCATTAGTGCCACGCCATTAGTATATTTTACTAATGGCGCACCACTGGTGCGCCATTAGTATCTGGTATACTAATGGCGGACCTCAGATGCGCCATTAGTATATACAACAGTGTGCCATTAGTATGCCTCCCAGGGGGGCATGTATACCCGAGTTGGATGATATCCTCCACTATATGGACCAGCAGATGCACCATAACGTCGAAGAATGCGGGCGGGAAGTACATCTCAAGCTCGCATAGTATCACCACGATCTCTTCCTGTAGCCTTCTGAGTTGCCTCACGCCAATTGACTTCCGAGAGATGACGTCGAAAAAGTTGCATAGGCCAAATAGCGTTTCATGGACGTGCGCGTCCATGATCCCACGGATTGCAACTGGAAGTATCTGCGTCATCAGCACGTGACAGTCGTGAGACTTCATCCCACTGAACTTCTGCTTCGCTGGGTCTAGGTATCTGCTTATCTTCCCCGCGTAACCGTAAGGAAGTTTTACTCCTAGAAGGCAGGTGAAAAACTGCTCGATCTCCTCCTGACTTAGAGTAAAGCACGCGGGAGGGTAGTCATTTCCGGTCTTCTTGCCTTTTTGCCTTTGCGACGACTTACTGTGTCCTACTTCGCCTCATCATCATCATCATCATCATCATCATCATCATCATCATTAGCGTGAAGCTCCTGCCTGATGCCCATTGATTTCAAGTCTGCCCTTGCTTTCGGCCCATCTTTGGTCCTCTCTGGCATGTTGAGCAGGGTACCAAGCAGACTCTCGCACACGTTCTTCGTGATATGCATGACATCAAGGCTGTGAGGCACACGGTGGATCTTCCAGTACGGCAAGTCCCAGAAAACAGACCTCGTTTTCCATACCTTCAGCAGCAGCTCTGGCGCCTTTCGCTTCTTTCCCGGCTCTGGCGCCTTTTGCTTCTTTCCCTGCAGTGGGCAGTTTTTCCAATTTTTCAACAGCTTGTCTATTTCCTCGCCGCTCCTCGTACACGGGCGTTTTCGGGGTTCGATTTCACCATCGAACAGATCCTTGCGTTTCCTCCACGGGTCATCGTCGCGAAGCCACCTTCGATGTCCCATGAACACGGTTTTCAAAGACCCGGGATCTCTATCTAGCTGGCGATATGTTGTGTCATCCATGCACCTTACGCATCCAGAAAATCCATGGACTACCTGCCCCGCGAGATATTTGTAACCGAGATAGTCGTGCACCGTCGTGAGCAGTGCGGCTCTCATAGGGAAATATTCTTTCTCTGTGGCGTCCCACGTATTGGCTGGCATTTTCCACAGCGTGTCAAGCTCCTCTTTCAGCAGCCCCAGATACAGATTGATGTCGTTCCCTGGTTGTTTCGGTCCATCAATTAGCATACTCATGTGAATGTACTTCCTCTTCATGCACAACCAGGGGGGAAGGTTGTACATCCACACAAACACAGGCCAGGTGCTATGTGTGCTTCTCTGGCTGCCAAACGGATTGACTCCATCGGTGCTCGCGCCCAGCCGATGTTCCTTGGATCGTTCCCAAATTCTAGGTCTTCGAAGTTCAACGCTTGCCACTGGCTCGCATCCTTAGGGTGACTCAGCATCTTGTCTTTTTTATCTATCTCCGGATCATTTGCGTCATCTTCTCACTTCTTCTCCTCCCTATCCGTGTGCCAATGCAGGAGCTTTGCTACCTTAGGGTCCGCGAAATACCGCTGCAGACGAGGAGTGATCGGAAAGTACGACACCACTTTTCGAGGAGCTTTCTTCCTCTTCTTGTATCGAGTGACGCCACACACCGGACATATGGTAGACTCCGCGTGCTCGTCCCGATAAATGATGCAATTGTTCATGCACACATGGTATTTCATGTGCGGTAAATCGAGAGGATACACGATTTTCTTCGCCTCCTCCTAACTGGTCAGGCACTTGTTCCCCTTGGGAAGACGTTCGTGCCAGAATGACATGTTCTCGTCGAAGCATGCGTCGGTCATTTTGTGTTTTACCTTCATCTCCAGAGCCACGAGCGTTAATTTCAGGCGGGTATCCTCGGGCCTGCATCCTTCATACAATGGAGTAACCGCGTCTAACTCAAGTTGATCCATCTTGGCTTTCTCTCGGGCGGCAGCTCTTGCGTTATCCGTCTGATTGAGAAGCAGCTCTTGAATATGAGGGTCCTGCACCCAGCCCATCGATGGTCCAGCGTCGTCTGCTCCGCCGGCATCATCATCTTCATGATCATGCCCGTCGTCTGCTCCGGCATCTTCCTCATCATCATGTCCTGCATCTTCTACACGATGACTATGTACAGCATCACCGTCGTGATCATCTCCTGGGGATTCTTCGTCTTCTCGCCCGCCCGAGCTGCGGTGGTTGTCTTGCTGCCCTTCCTCATTTCTTGCCCCGCCCCCATGGACGACTTCGTAGTCATCTTCATCACCTGGCCACTGATAGCCATCCATGAAACCACGCAAGAGCAGGTGGTCCCGCACCTGCCCAAAATCCGGGTCCGCAATAAGGCTCTTCAGCTTGCATCTTCGACACGGACATCTTATCTCCGTCTCGTTCTTTTGAAGCATCTCGGCCTTCGCGGACCTCAAAAACCTATTCACGATGCCTTCGGTCATCGTGCGGACCATGGTCGCCTGCGGGGTAGAGCAAAATGATATTTTAGAACCAAGAAAAAATTTGGCATGACTTTCCCTAAAAATAGGACCAAAAAGAATGCTTAATGCCAAAATTCTCGCCGAAACGGAAATGAATCAACATTCCGGCAAAATATGGGCAACAATCGCATTTCAAATACCGGTACACCTCCAAACACAAACACATATGCAACACCACAAACATATGCAACACCACGAACATACATAGATCTAGCTAGGCCATAAAAAGTGCATGTGCACATTGTTGTAGGGAGAACAACATAAATATAGCTTCCCCCCTTACTTACCAATCAAAACAAGGTAATTTAACCACTTAATTTGAATGAATCTATGGTGGAAATGAGGTGAAAAAGTGGAGGCACCGGAGACAAGGAGGAGGTGGAGAGAATGAAGTGGGGAGAAAGTTAGTGTGGGTAGGAGAGGCTGTCCAAAATATCTTGTTGCTGCCCACTTACTAATGGCGCACCAACTCTAAATACGCCATTAGTAATCCAGGTTACTAATGGCGCACCTTCTGGTGGTGCACCATTAGTAGTTTTGCAAAAAAAACATACCAATGGCGCACTGTTCCACAGTGCGCCATTACTAGTTTAAACTAGTAATGGCACACGATGGAACAGTGCGCCATTAGTAGTTTTGCAAAAAAAGGAATAAAAAATATAATAAAAAAACAACATTAGTGGCGCACTTTCCGACAAGTGCGCCATTACTAGTTAGAACTAGTAATGGCGCACTGAGTCCGGATGCGCCATTAGTATGTTTGGACAGGCGCACTAGTTAAAAAAAATTGATACTAATGGCGCACCTTGGGCCAGGTGCGCCATTAGTAGTTTCAACTCTAATGGCGTATCAGAAGGTGGTGCGCCATTAGTATATACTAATGGCGCACCGCTTGTCTAGTGCGCCATTAGTGTCAATCCCATCTATAGCCATTTTTCTAGTAGTGAAAGGATAAAATGAAAAAGGGAAAGGTGAGGATCACCTTGATTCAAGTATTAAAGTAAAACATAAAGTAAAAGATAGGCCCTTCGCAGAGGGAAGCAGAGGTTGTCATGCGCTTTCAGGGTTGGATACACAAAATCTTAGTGCAAAAGAACGTCACTTTATATTGTCCCTTGCATGTGGACCTTTATTATGCAATCCGTCGCTTTTATTACCTCCACAACAAGTTCGTACAAAGCTTATTTTCTCTGCACTAATAAGTCATGCATATTTAGAGAGCAATTTTTATTGCTTGCACTGATGACAACTTACTTGAAGGATCTTACTCAATCCATAGGTAGTTATGGTGGACTCTCATGACAAAACTGGGTTTAAGGATATTTGTAAGCACAAGTAGTATCTCTACTTGGTGCAAGGAGTTTTGGCTAGCATGAGGGGTAAAGGCAAGCTCAACATGTTTTAGAAGGTCACTGACAATATACTTTAACTGAGATGTCAGAAAACATAAACCATTACGTTGTCTTCCTTGTCCAACGTCAACTCTTTTAGCATGTCATACTTAATGAGTGCTTCACAATCATAAAATATGCCCAAGATAATATATCTATATGTGAACCCCTCTTTCCTTATCACTTCCTATTAATTGCAACGATGACCAAGGCTACGTTCATCAACTCTCAACAATTTTTATGCCTCATACTTTCTATGTGTGAAGTTATCACTATCCATAAGATCAATATGAACTCTTTTGTTCTTTCTACTTTCTCAAGATCGTAGCAACATAGCAAAGCCCTTGACTCAACACTAATCTTTATTATAGATAGCACACGGACTCGCTTACATAAAGAGATCACAATGAAAAATTCAAAACTACTTGATATCAAAACTTCGAACTAACAGATCAAGATACTACTAAAAGGATCGAACTAAATAAAGCGGTAAATATAGGAGTGTGATGGTGATACGATACCGGGGCACCTCCCCCAAGCTTGGCAATTGCCAAGGGGAGTGCCCATACCCATGTGATTATTTCTTCGAAGGTGATGGAGGGGGTGATGACGACGGTGCATAATTGCACATTGAGCGTAAAAGCTCCTCCAACTTGCGGATAATGCCCTTGAGCCCATCAATATGATCCTTCAACAAAATATTCTCATGTGTGAGATACTTGTTCTGTATGCGGGCTAACTCAATAATCTTGAAAGCTTCAATCTCTGTTGGAGTGAAAAGGTTAGGTAAAGGTTGAGGGATGTCTTCTTCTTTCACCACCGGAGCTTGAACCTCCATGGCCCTCTTGATTCCCTCATCCATGTTGATCTCTTCTGGTTCCTCTCTTTTCAATTATATATTCAATAGCCAAGCATCCTTGTCTTTGTTGTTGGAGGAGGGAGAAGTCATGGTGCTCTAAATCTGCAACGGAAACAGCGCGAAACAAAAACAGAGGATATTTGCGTGACACGGTGGTCAAAACCTTTGGGAGTATATATAATGAATTTTTACCGACCAAAATACGTAACATACAAGAAAACGGAGTCCGGGAGGCACATGAGGTGCCCACGAGACAGGGGGCGCGCCCTCCTCTCTCGTGGGAGCCTCGTGTCCCTTTCGGACTACTTCTTTTTTCCTAAAATCCTTAAATAATCCAAAACTGATGAAAATTACCATTAGAGTTGTTTTGGAGTCGGTTTACTTACCGTACCACGTACCTATGCCTTTTCGGAGTCTGGGATGTTCTGGAAAGTGTCTCTTATGTATTCCTCAGGGGTTATGGTTTCAATAATATTAGTTTCAACATTGATGGAATTACCTGAAATATAATGTTTAATTCTTTGACCGTTTACCACCCTTGGATTTGTGCCTTCAAAGTTGTTGATATTTATAGCACCAGAATGATAGACATCCTCGATAACGTAGGGACCTTCCCATTTTGAGAGAAGTTTTCCTGCAAAAAATCTTAAACAAGAGTTGAACAATAACACATAATCTCCTACGTTAAACTCACGCTTTTGTATCCTCTTATCATGCTAGCATTTGACTTTTTCTTTGAAAAGCTTAGCATTCTCATATGCTTGGGTTCTCCATTCATCAAGTGAGCTAATATCAAATAACCTTTTCTCACCGGCAAGTTTCAAGTCATAATTAAGCTATTTAATAGCCCAATATGCTTTATATTCAAGTTCAAGAGGTAAATGACATGCTTTTCCATAAACCATCTTATATGGAGACATACCCATAGGATTCTTGTATGCAGTTCTATAGGCCCAAAATGCATCATCAAGTTTTTTGGACCAATTATTTTTAGATCTATTCACAGTCTTTTGCAAAATTAATTTGAGCTCTCTATTGCTCAACTCTACTTGACCACTAGACTGCGGGTGATAAGGAGATGCAATTCTATGATTGACATCATACTTAGCAAGCATCTTACGGAAAGCACCATGAATAAAGTGTGAACCACCATCAGTCATAAGATATCTAGGGACTCCAAACCTCGGAAAAATAACTTCTTTAAGCGTTCTAATAGAAGTGTTATGATCAACACTACTAGTTGGAATAGCTTCTACCCACTTAGTAACGTAATCAACAGTAACTAAAATATGTGTATAACCATTGGAGGCAGGAAAAGGTCCCATATAATCAAAGCCCCAAACATCAAACGGTTCAATAACAAGAGAATAATTCATAGGCATTTCTTGACGTCTACTGATGTTACCTATTCTTTGACATTCATCACAAGATACGACAAACTTACGAGCATCTTTGAAAAGAGTAGGCCAATAAAAACCAGATTGTAGTACCTTGTGTGCAGTTCTATCTCCAGCGTGGTGTCCTCCATAGGATTCAGAGTGACACTTGCGTAGGATTTGTTCCTGTTCATGCTCAGGCACACAACGTCTAATAATACCATCTACTCCTTCTTTATAAAGGTGTCGATCATCCCAGAAGTAATGTCTTAAATCATAAAAGAACTTTTTCTTTTGCTGGTATGTGAAACTAGGCGGTATGTATTTAGCAACAATGTAATTAGCATAGTCAGCATACCAAGGAGCAGTACGAGAAGCATTGACAACCGCTAATTGTTCATCAGGAAAACTATCATTAATAGGTAGTGGGTCATCAAGAACATTCTCTAACCTAGACAAGTTGTCTGCAACGGGGTTCTCGGCTCCCTTTCTATCAATAATATGCAAGTCAAATTCTTGGAGTAAGAGAACCCATCTAATGAGTCTAGGCTTAGCATCTTTCTTTTCCATAAGATATTTAATAGCAGCATGATCAGTGTGAATAGTAACTTTGGAATCAACAATATAAGGTCTAAACTTATCACATGCAAACACAACTGCTAAGAATTCTTTTTCAGTGGTGGCATAATTTCTCTGGGCTGTATCAAGAGTCTTACTAGCATAATGGATAACATTCAATTTCTTATCGACTATTTGCCCTAGAACAGCACCTACAGCATAATCACTAGCATCACACATAATTTCAAAAGGTAACTTCCAATCAGGTGGCTAAACAATAGGTGTTGTGATCAAAGCTTTCTTAAGTGTTTCAAATGCTTCTACATAATCATCATCAAAGACAAAAGGAATATCTTTTTGCAGTAAATTAGTCAGAGGCCTAGAGATTTTATAAAAGTCCTTAATGAACCTCCTATAAAAACCGGCATGACCAAGGAAACTTCTTATACCTTTTATGTCCTTGGGACATGGCATCTTTTCAATAGCATCAACTTTGGCTTTATCAACTTCAATACCACTCTCGGAGCTCTTGTACCCCAAGACAATGCCTTCATTAACCATAAAGTGACACTTTTCCCAATTCAGGGCCAGGCTAGTGTCTTCGCATCTCTGCAAAACTCGATCAAGGTTGCTCAAACAATCATCAAAAGAGGATCCATAGACGGAGAAGTCATCCATGAATACCTCACAAATCTTTTCACAAAAATCAGAAAATATAGCCATCATGCTTCTTTGAAAGGTAGCAGGTGCATTACATAAACCAAAAGGCATACGTCTATAAGCAAAAGTACCAAAAGGGCAAGTAAAAGTAGTTTTAGATTGACCCCCCGCTGATACAGGTATCTGAGAGAAGCCAGAATAACCATCTAGAAAGAAAAAATGTGTGTGTTTGGATAACCTTTCTAGCATTTGATCAATAAAAGGTAGAGGGTAATGATCTTTCTTAGTAGCTTTATTTAACTTGCGGAAATCAATTACCATCCTATAGCCTGTAATAATTCTTTGCGGGATCAATTCATCTTTATCATTAGGGACAACGGTAATACCTCCCTTTTTAGGGACACAATGGACAGGGCTTACCCATTCACTATCAGCAACGGGATAAATAATACCTGCCTCAAGGAGTTTTAGTATCTCCTTTCTCACCACTTCCTTCATTTTGGGATTCAATCGTCTTTGAGGATCTCTAACAGGTTTGGCATCTTTCTCCACTGAAATTTTGTGTTGACATAATGTGGGACTAATGCCCTTGAGATCATCCAGGGTATATCCAATAGCAGCTCGGTGCTTCTTCAGAGTTTTCAATAATCTTTTTTCTTCTTTCTCTGAAAGGTTAGCACTAATAATAACAGGATATATTTCTTTTTCATCAAGATAAGCATACTTAAGATTATCAGGTAATGGTTTGAGTTCAAACACGGGATCACTCTTGGGTGGAGAGGGATCCCCAAGAATTTCAACAGGACGATTATGTTTTAGAATTGGTTCTTGTTTAAGGAACACTTCATCTATTTCTTCCCTTTCCTTCATAAACATATCGTTTTCATGGTCTAGCAAATATTGTTCTAACGGATCAGTTGGAGAGACAGCAACGGAAGCAAGACCAATAATCTCATCCTTACTAGATGATTCCTTTTCACGATGTTGTCTACTAAACTTAGCGGAATTAAACCCATGAGACATACCATCTAAGCCAACAGTGACAATATTCTTTTCACAATCAATTTTAGCACTAGTAGTGTTCAAGAAGGGTCTACCAAAAATAATGGGACAAAAATCATCTTGTGGAGAACCGAGAACAAGAAAATCAGCAGGGTATTTAATCTTTCCACACAAGACTTCAACATCTCTAACAATCCCAATAGGTTTAATGGTGTCCCTATTAGCAAGCTTAATAGTAACTTCAATATCTTCTAATTCAACTGGTGCAATATCATGCATAATTTCTTTATAAAGATCATAAGGTATCGCATTAGCACTAGCACCCATATCACATAAGCCATGATAACAATGATCTCCAATTTTAACAGAAATAACAGGCGTGCCTACAACAGGTTTACGTGTCTCAGTATCGGGTCTAGCAATATTAGCAGTTTCACCCAAGAAAGAGATAACATGCCCATCTAAGTCCTCATCCAAGAGATCTTTAATCATAGCAATACCAGGTTCAACATTAATTTGCTCAGGATGTCTATAGGTCCTAGTATTACTCTTACGAACAACAGTAGAAGCTTTAACATGATCTTTTATCCTAACAGGAAAAGGGGTTTTTTCAACATAAGCAATAGGAATAATAGGATCACCATATGTAATAGTCTTCTCTTCGACTGTAATAGGTGCAACTACTTTCACTTCAACAGGAGGATTATATTTAAACCACTTCTCTTTAGGGAGATCAACGTGAGCAGCAAAAGTTTCACAAAAAGTAGCTACTATCTTAGAGTCAAGTCCATACTTAGAGCTAAATCCACGGAAAGCATCGGTATGCATAAAAGATTTAACACAATCAAACTTAGGTGTCATACCTGACTCCTTACCATCGTCGGAACCCCAATCTTCAGTGTTGCATTTAATTCTTTCCAATAAGTCCCATTTGAAATCAATAGTCTTCAGCATATAGGAACCAGCACAGGAGGTATCGAGCAAGTTGCGATTATCGAGAGAAAGCCGAGCATAAAAATTCTGAATAATCCCGAGAGAGCTCATGATTGGGGCATGAATATAACATTGACTTAAGCCTCCCCCAAGCTTGAGCGATGCTTTATCCTTCGCGAGGCCAGAGAATATATATGTAATTACGATCACGATGAACAAGATGCATAGGATAGAACTTCTGGTGAAATTCCAATTTCAATCGCTTATAATTCCAAGATCTCGTATCATCACATAGCCTATACCATGTCATTGCATCTCCCTCCAAAGATAAAGGGAAGACCTTCTGTTCACACACGAACACGTCACCGTGTACCTCCAATGCCAAGGGTGATGCACCGCAGCTCACGTCTAAGGAGACCCGTCCGGAAGCGCGGTACGCAGGCAATCCGGCGGGTGCTTTTGAAGACCCGAAACCCCACACGCCCGGGAGGGACCCCGTCAGGGCGTGCGGCGGCTATGGGCTGCCCTAGGTCGGCCTGACCGCCCCTAGGGCCTCGAGGTTCGCCGCCCTGCAATAAGAAGAACAGACGAAGAACGAGGAAGAAGAAAAACTAGGGTTAAGGAGAAAAGATAAAAGGTAAAAAGTGGTAGATGAATTGATGGATTGTGTGTTGTTCAATCGACCGTCACCCCTTAGGTATATAAGAGGCGGCTGGACTTCCCGTGCAAGGAAAAGACTTGGATTCACGTCCAAAACCCTAGTCAAATTCGGATTGGTCTTGTCCGAACTTTCCAAAACTGTTCGGTTTAAACTGGCTGCAACTTGCGGGTCTTTTTTGTTATGGTAAATAACCTCTGATGGAAACGAGTCCAAAAGAAATATTGACCATTTCGACGATACTAACAACTTTCATGTTGAACGTTTTTTGATCAGACGTTATCTTGAGGGTCAAATAGCTCGCGCAAAAGATTGTTTACTCGCGCTACCAATCAGACATGGCGTCTGGTGGGGCGCGCCATATTTCGCCTCGTGACAGGGCTGCACGCCGATTGCTCTAACTTTTGCATACGAACTCGGATTTGGACGATTTTTATATCAAAATCGATCGTTTCAATGAGATGAAGACAATCCGTGTAGATCATTTTTCCATTTGAGGTCTTCTTGGGGGCTTAATCAGCCAAACTGTACTCTGAATATAAGATCTTAGTACTTTGAGCATAGTTTCGGCCTTCGAGATGAAATCGGACTGCGATGACCCAAACTTCAAAGATGTTTATATTGACAATACAGAACTCTTTCATGAAGATCACTTCTCCATTTGAGGCCATCTTAAATAAGTTATTGACCGTGCCAAAATCTGGTGTCAACACATGCCCCCCTGTTTTTTGGCAAAGTTTGTGTGCCGAAAAATAACTTCCGCATAGCTTGTTCTAAGGACGATTTAAACACTCCATCGGCCATTTTGCATGTTCTTAGGACGACAAGTATATATCAGCCATTGCTTGTTTTAACCTCTTGATGCAAACTTGGGTGAAAACTTCTCAGCTTCGATAACAATCCGGTGATAAGGTTCCATAGATCAAAACCATCCTCCGAACCATATTGTTCACCCTTTCGCTAGGATTTTGCAGATAATCAACAATGAACTTCCTCCAATCCTTACTTCGCCTGCATAAAAGTTTCATTAGTGGCCGAAGTGGTGGGCTTCGATTCAGCCTTACCTATGTTGACAAGACCTAGCATCGGCTATTGATAGAAATGCAATACATCATGGTTAATATAGTAGCCGGACGCTTGCTGTGCCAACTCTTTCGAATTGTCATGCCCAGATATATGAACAATTTCAAAGCAACCCAAGGTAAATCTTGCATCTAGACATACCAAAAGATAAACTATAAGTGATCCGTCAAAACATTGATAACCCTTGGATATTTGTTGCACTACTAATAACGAATCACCGGAAGCCTCAGTATGTGTAGCACCTCTATCAAGGAAAAGCTCCAATCCGAATGACAATGCATATTCGGCTTTGATGATTGTGCAAAAATATTATAAGCGGCATGAGGCTTCACAAAATAGCTCCATATGGAGATAAATAAGCAACACCAACACCTTGGCCATTGCCACAAATTTACCGTCAAAAATAATCTCCATAGTACTAGAAAGATAAGGGCAATATCAATGAACATGTACCTCGTTTTGGCCTCTAATTGAACTAAGGATGATGTTAGGATACTACATCAGCCATGCTTTGACATATTCTTAGGGCGATAGATAAATACCGGCCATCAACATAATGCCCATGTAGAATTCATTCACCAAATCATGTATAGCCGAAATAAACAAATGAAATAGCAATTAAATATTTCGGCCCTTTGGATTAGCAAGAAAAAATGTAGCTAATAAAATGTATAGAGATTTGGTAATACCCTCTCATGATGCAGAAAATTATGTCGCTTCCATGGATTAAAATAAATCCAGGGAGGGTAATTTATCATACCTGATGATGAATTCCATGGCAAAGGCATCAATGGTATGGTTGAAGAATATGGATGGTGTGCTAACCGAAGATTTTGATGGGGTGATACAAACCTTCGGCTTAACTGTTTTTGGCTTCCATCCTTCTATTTCTTCACTTTTGTAACACTTGTTACAATAGAAGGTTGCACATCACTTTCATTTTGACTGCTCCTCTTGGGAACCCATGCCATGTTCTTCTTTTTCAGCTCTTGTGCACTAAGTTTTTGTAATTCCTTCTTTCGCCAATACGATAAGCCGAGTGAGCACCTCGACTGTGATTTTGTTTCAACCAATGGCAACTCTTTTTGGGCTTTGTGCACCCTCAACGTCTTTTCTTCAGATTTGGCACTCTGATTTTTATCAATTGATTGCTTCACTTCTTTGCCTTTTGTAGCCAATGTTAACACTTTAATTGGCTCTTTGTTTTTTGAGAGCAAATCTGAAGTAGCACACTTACGACCATCTCTTTTCACACGGTAAACTTGCTTTACCATCTCTTTCTTCTTCCTTGAGCTCTGGACCGATTCCTTATGATTGAAACGGTCTTTGACGCGTGATTGTTTAAATGTTGATCTTCTTGGAGCTGCATAGTATTGGTGAGATGGTCTAGAGTAAGATGGAGAATGTGCCCTTGTACCATACCTGTCCCATGATGAATATGTATCTATATGAGCATAGAGAGGCATCCACGACATTGGCGTTGGCGGCCCAAAATAAGGATATGAATATGTTGCATTAAAATTATCACTTTTCCAATACCAATCCTCATATTTGCGCCTTGGGGGTGATCTTGGTTTCTTTGCATGATTTGGCCGATAAGCATTCTTCTCTTCACTCCTCTTTTGATATTTATCCAATAGTTCAGCAAAGGTGATTTTTGATCCCTTACACTTGCGCTTATTTCGGCCTTTGATTTTCTTTTGGTTTGCTTTCATTGATCATTGGATTTGCTTGCTGCCCCCCAGTCCTTGGCGTCTCCATTGTAGCTTTGATGGAATTCTCGCCCTCAAGATTATGTTTATTATGCTCTTCAACAACTTCTTTACTTGAAACTTTGATCCCATCACCTGCAGCTTTTACATTCTCTTTAAATGGATCGTCTTGAAGCAGTCGATGCAAAAACCTTTTGCCATCAGGATCAATCGGAATAGGCTGGTCATCTCTTGGTGTTTCAACAAACTTCAATCGCCTTTTTTCAATGGCCGATTTAACTATTTGCCGAAACATGTTCCAATCCTAAAAATTATGTTTGGACGAATCATGCAACTTAAAATACATTCGTCCTTGGATTGATGGCTTAACATGGTGATCGAGAATTGTAATGTAATTATTTTTCAGCAACAAATCAAATATTTGATCACACATGCTTGAATTGAAGGTATACTTCTTGTTTTCTAGCCGATCTTGATGTTTGAACGGCTTTGGAGATAAGCAAACGAATGGTTCAGATTTGGAATCTCCCCATTCCGCTATGCATTGTGTTTTCCACTCTATCGTATTGTATTAGCATCGGTTTTCTCAATAGAATTTAACCTTGGCTTTAAATTTCTGAAACGAAGATATTTAGAACATACATGTCTCAGTTGAGACCAAGTGCAAGCCAAGTACGAAATAAGCAAAGCTACCCAACTAGATATGGACTTTAGATAAAGCAACGGGGAAAGCTTTGGCTGTAACAATAAGTCATTATCGGTCTTTATAAATGGCGCAATGGTTTGACCGATATGTTCCATAACAATTTTATTGCTAACAAGTAAATTACCCTTCTTCATTGGTCTTTCAAAATTACTTATGAGAATATTTCTTATAGATGCATCAATAATGAAGTTGTGACCAAATCTGAAAATAGGTAAATTACTCGCTATGCATACCTCTTCAAATATGTTGGGAGAGCATGATGGTGGTGCCATTTGAAGAACATCTTTCTCCGTCTTTGGATGGCTCCCCAACACCTTGTCGTCATCTTTTTCTTGAATTCGTGCATCACTGCTTTGAAGTTTTTTGTCGACCAAACTTTGTTCGGCTACTTGTTCTTGTCCTTGAAGCTTGTCAATTTCTATGGCATGGAACTCATAGGGCAG
Source organism: Triticum dicoccoides (assembly GCF_002162155.2). NCBI lineage: Eukaryota > Viridiplantae > Streptophyta > Magnoliopsida > Poales > Poaceae > Triticum > Triticum dicoccoides. Next base: position 169,987,515 of record NC_041393.1, read on the forward strand.
GAAGTAGGTTCCATTAACTTCAGAAAAATCAAGCACCATTGTTTTCCTATGCTTGCCATGCCCTTTCTCAATAATGCTTGCCTTGTTGGACTTGATGGATTCAGAATATATACTACTTGATTCGGCTTTTTCAACCGAAGCACTTTCATGTTCTGAATCATCCTTCTTTTCATTGATACTACCAATTGGCAATGCTTCTTTTATCTGAGCCAATTCTTTTTCTATTTGTTTCTGACGGCGAGCGGCAAAATTAGCTTTAAGCTTTTTCTCAATTTCAACCCACTCCGGATATGATTGCCCCTCAATGCATTTAGATTCTTTTGGCAATGACACACGGGTGTTGCCGAAATTTTGCAATTGTGTAGGGGGTGTATAATATGATGTAGTACTAGGTGAAGGCATATGCATTGTTGTAAGACCATACTTTTGCTCGCCAATTTTATCAATTGGCAAAGATTCATATTCTTGCAAAACTCTAGCTTTTATTGTGGCATAATCAGGAAATAGCCCCTTTTCATGTTGTTCAAGGCAAAGAGCACTAATTCTCTTATTTTCAGCTAAACTCTTTAATGCAGCCACCACTACCTCATCTTCTACAATATTGGGCACAACCGCTCCTCTAAAATTTATATTCATTCGGCTATAACCAGGAAGGTGTGAAGCCGAATTATGAGCATCTACAGTTGTGTATGGTGCCGAAGAATTAATAACATGAGGTGTAGCACATGATGTTTGAGAGTAACTGGTCGAATAACTAGTAGCAGCATGGCCAATTCTCTCGTTCATCGGCATGGTTGGATTAGTATATTGCACATTACTTGCCGATGAATAAAAGGGTGAAACACTTTCTTGCATGACATTGGAAATTCTAACATGAGGTGTTTCAAATTTAATAACTGAACTCACCATGTTGTTCATCGGCAAAACAATTTGTGGGGTTGCCGATGCATGAGAGTTGGGATACATATGGTGTAGATTACTAGTATCATAAGAACTTAAAGCATGCAAATTACTTTGAATCGGCCCTTGCACGTAATTAGATGCATTATTGAAAAAACTAGGGCTGGCTGATAGAGTATACTCATTGAACGATCTAGTAACACCATATGAATTATTTGCATCTACAGTAGGGAATTGGATATTCATATTACCTTTGTAGATTGCAAACCCTAGATGACGATCCTTTCATAGCAAGAATAAGCCGGAGACCGTTCAAAGCTTCATCCCCAGCGGAGTCGCCAAAAAGTGTGTTCGCACATGAACACATCACCGTGTACCTCCAACACCGAGGGTGATGCACCGCAGCTCATGTCGAAGGAGACCCGTCCGGAAGCGAGGTACGCAGGCAATCCAGCGGGTGCTTTTGAAGACCCGAAACCCCACACGCCCGGGAGGGACCCTGTCAGGGCGTGCGGCAGCTATGGGCTTCCCTAGGTCGGCCTGACCGCCCCTAAGGCCTCAAGGTTCGCCGCCCTGCAATAAGAAGAACAGACGAAGAACGAGGAAGAAGAAAAACTAGGGTTAAGGAGAAAAGATAAAAGGTAAAAAGTGGTAGATGAATTGATCGATTGTGTGTTGTTCAATCGGTCGTCACCCCTTTGGTATATAAGAGGCGGCTGGACTTCCCATGCAAGGAAAAGACTTGGATTCACGTCCAAAAACCCTATTCAAATTCGGATTGGTCTTGTCCGAACTTTCCAAAACTGTTCGGTTTAAACTGGCTGCATCTTGCAGGTCTTTTTTGTGATGGTAAACAACCTCGGATGGAAACGTGTCCAAAAGCAATATTGACCGTTTCGATGATATGAACAACTTTCATGTTGAACGTTTTTTCATCGGAGGTTATCTTGAGGGTCAAATAGCTCGTGCAAAAGATTGTTTACTCGCGCTACCAATCAGACATGGCGTCTAGTGGGGCGCGCCATATTTCGCCTCGTGACAGGGCTGCACTCCGATTGCTCTAACTTTTGCATACGAACTTGGATTTGGACGACTTTTATATCGTAATCAAGCGTTTCGACGAGATGAAGACAATCCGTGTAGATCATTTTTCCATTTGAGGTCGTCTTGGGGGCTTAATCAGCCAAACTGTACTCTAAATATAAGATCTTAGTACTTTGAGCATAGTTTCGGCTTTCGAGATGAAATAGGACTGCGATGACCCAAACTTCAAAGATGTTCATATTGACAATACGGAACTCTTTCATGAAGATCACTTCTCCATTTGAGGCCATCTTAAATAAGTTATTGACCGTGCCAAAATCTGGTGTCAACACCTTCCTTTTGACAACATCATCGGGAATACCTGCAAGCTTAAATAATCCACAAACTTCATCCACAAAGATAAGGTGTAAGTCGGGATGCAATGTTCCGTCTCCTGCAAAAGGATTAGCTAGCAGTTTTTCTATCATACCCGAAGGAATCTCAAAGTGAACATTTTCATAAGGTTCAGTAGGTTGAGGAGCATATGTTTGCTCTTCTGGTTGGGGTGAAGATACCACAAACAAGCCACTCAAAGGATTAGTTTCCATAGTGACAAGTAACAGAAAATTTCAGCACACAATATAAAGGTTTCCTTACCAAGTTCCACTCACCAAGAGCGCTACGCTCCCCGGCAACGGCGCCAGAAAAGAGTCTTGATGACCCACAAGTGTAGGGGATCTATCGTAGTCCTTTCGATAAGTAAGAGTGTCGAACCCAGCGAGAAATAGAAGGAAATGATAAGCGGTTTTCAGTAAGGTTTTCTCTGCAAGCACTGAAATAGTAGGTGATAGATAGTTTTGTGATAAGATAAATAGTAATGAGCAAAAGTAAATAAAGTAAATAAAGTGCAGCAAGGTGGCCCAATCCTTTATGTAGCAAAGGATAAGCCTGGACAAATTCTAATAATAAGGAAGAAGCTCCCGAGGACACATTGGGAATTATCGTCAAGCTAGTTTTCATCACGCTCATATGATTCACGTTCGGTACTTTGATAATTTTATATGTGGGTGGACCGGCACTTGGGTACTGTCCAAACTTGGACAAGCATCCCACTTATGATTAACCCCTATTGCAAGCGTCCGCAACTACAAAAAGGTGTATTAAGGTAAACCTAACGACAACATTAAACATATGGGTCCATATCAACCCCTAACGAAGCAACACATAAACTAGGGTTTAAGCTTCTGTCACTCTAGCAACCCATCATCTACTTATTACTTCCTTATGCCTTCCTCTAGGTCCAAATAATGGTGAAGTGTCATGTAGTCGACATTCACATAACACCACTAGAGGAGAGACAACATACATCTCATCAAAATATCGAACGAATAACAAATTCACATTACTACTAATAGCAAGACTTCATCCATGTCCTCAGGAACAAACGTAACTACTCACAAAGCATATTCATGTTCATGATCAGAGGTGTAATAATATGCATTAAGGATCTGAACATATGATCTTCCACCAAGTAAACCAATAAGTATCAACTACAAGGAGTAATCAACACTACTAGCAACCCACAGGTACCAATTTGTGGTTTTGGATACAAGATTGGATACAAGAGATGAACTAGGGTTTGAGATGAGTTGGTACTGGTGAAGATGTTGATGGAGATTGACCCCCTCTCGATGAGAGGATCGTTGGTGATGACGTTGGTGATGATTTCCCCCTCCCGGAGGGAAGTGTCCCCTGCAGAACAGGTCCGCCAGAGCCCTAGATTGATTCCGCCAAGGTTCCGCCTCGTGGCGGCGGAGTTTCGTCTCGTAAGCTTGCCCACGAATTTTTCCAGGACAAAACCCTTCATATAGAAGAAGATGGACGCCGGAGGCCCACCAGGGAGCCCAGGAGATAGGGGGCACGCCCCTAGGGGGGCACCCTCCTGTCTCCTGGGTAGGGTGTGGGCCCCCTGGCCGATTTCTTTCGCTCATAATTCCTTAATAATTCCAAAAGGTTGTTTCGTGGAGTCTCAGGTCTTTCGGAGTTGTGCAGAATAGGTTTCCAACGTTTGCTCCTTTTCCAGCCAGAATTCCAGCTGCCAGCATTCCTCCTCTTCATGATAAACCTTGTAAAATAAGAGAGAATAGCCATAAGTATTGAGATATTATGTGTAATAACAGCCCATAATAATGCAATAAATATTGATCTAAAAGCATGATGCAAAATGGACATATCAATCTGTAGCAATATATTTAGTAGCAAAATAGTATGATAATAATGGTAACAGTAGCAAGAGTAAAGATAAATGTTTTTGGGTTTTTGTAGCAGTTGTAACAATAGCAACGGAAAAGTAAATAAGCGGAGAACAATATATGAAAAGCTCGTAGGCAATGGATCAATGATGGATAATTATGCCGGATGCGATTCCTCATGCAATAGTTATAACATAGAGTGATATAGAACTAGCTCCAATTCATCAATGTAATGTAGGCATGTATTTCGTAAATAGTCATACGTGCTTATGGAAAAGAACTTGCATGACATCTTTTGTCCTACCCTCCCGTGGAAGCAGGGTCCTAGCAGAAACTAAGGGATATTAAGGCCTCCTTTTAATAGAGAACCGGACCAAAGCATTAACACATAGTGAATACATGAACTCCTCAAACTACGGCCATTACCGAGAAGTATCCCGATTATTGTCACTTCGGGGTTGCCGGGTCATAACACATAATAGGTGACTATAGACTTGCAAGATAGGATCAAGAACACACATATATTCATGACAACATAATAGGTTCAGATCTGAAATCATGGCACTCGGGCCGTAGTGACAAGCATTAAGCATAGCAAAGTCATAGCAACATCAATCTCAGAACATAGTGGATACTAGGGATCAAACCCTAACAAAACTAACTTGATTACATTGTAAATCTCATCCAACCCATCACCGTCCAGCAAGCCTACAATGGAATTACTCACACACGGCGGTGAGAATCATGAAATTGGTGATGGAGGATGGTTGATGATGACGACGACGACGCATCCCCTCTCCGGAGCCCCGAACGGACTCCAGATCAGCCCCCCGAGAGAGATTAGGGCTTGGCTTCAGCTCCGTGTCGTAAAACGCGATGAAACTTTCTCTCTGATTTTTTTTTCTCCCCGAGACGGAATATATGGAGCTGGAGTTGACATCGGAGGAGGTCCAGGGGGCCCATGAGATAGGAGGC
>NC_041393.1:169992947-170000475 GCF_002162155.2 Triticum dicoccoides
CCCGTCTCGTGGACAGGCTGTGGGCCCCCTGGCATTAATTCTTTCGCTAATTTTTTTATTAAATCCAAAAAGTGCCTCCATGGATTTCCAGGACATTCCGAGAACTTTTCTTTTCTACACATAAAACAACCTCATGGTAGTTCTGCTAAAAACAGCGTCAGTCCGGGTTAGTTTCATTCAAATCATGCAAGTTAGAGTCCAAAACAAGGGCAAAAGTGTTTGGAAAAGTAGATACGTTGGAGACGTATAAGGACCAACCCAGATATCATGTTCTGATGTTTGTTGCCTCGAGCCACTCTTATGTAATGCCACTGGTAAAATGTAGCAGTCGCACTGTTAAAAGTAAGGACACGTTAAACCAATGTTGTTTTCAATGTAATGCCTCCAGTAATATGAATCAATGGCACTTTTTTACATGTCCTGCTAAATTTCCCATTAAGATAATTTGGTTCTTTTCGTTAGAAATGCAACTGTCCTGGTCCGCCTACTCTCCCGTGCCCAAAGTAATGTTGTATTTAACGGTTGTCATAGTTAATCCTAATGCCCACACTAATATCTAGCAATGTCACTGCTTTAGAAATTGCTATTGTCCTTGTAGGATTGCCATTCACATAAGGAACATGCTTCTTTTCATTTGATGCATGTTTCATCACTTATTAGTCACCCTCCTTTCCACCCTTTTTTGTGCAAATAGAGATATACATTTCATGCTCGATCTTAGTTGAACTGCACAAATGATATCCAAATTATAGTTGAGCATTCTAGGAGCTTCACAACCAACCTTGATGTTGCTCAATTTTATTGCAACTAATGAAGAATAAGCTATGTGGGTTTCATTTTCTGATGGAAATGGAACCGGGGCTGGAGCCCTTTTCTTAAAAAAAATTGAAGAACAGCTGCTAGCTCACGGGACATTGCTTCATTTTAGGTGAACTACACCAAAAGATCCCATGAATTGAATCATCCATGTTTGTGACTGAAAGAGCCAGCTTCAGCATCCCAATCTAAGCACCCCCGGCATCCATCCTTGCAACGCACGGTACACCTCGTATGCCACCTGCTCGTCCCTAGTGTCACTGATAAAATGAAGTAATAATACAGTTAAAATAGAGCGAGTGTCATCTCTATCATTTCATTTCCAATGTAGATAAAGAAAGTGCTTCTCTTTGTTAATGTATGTTTCATCAACTAGTCCCATTGTTAATGTTTAAGCGTTTCTGCAAACTAGGGTGCTTAATTTTAGTTGATATGTACAAAAATAGAGATTTGAATGTCTCAAGGCGCCTCCTTGTACTACCGTTGTGCACTAATGTTCATCACTGGCAGAAGGTGTATCTGGGAGACTTGGGACGATGTCCAGTATGAGGCGTACTGTATGAGGCGTGCAGGGCCCATCTCGTCCTCGCAGCATGGCATACTATGATACTATCACAATATTTTTTTTCTATTTATTTTGTGTGTTTCTTCAACTAGTGCCACTATAATGTAATCACGCTTTTTCATTATCTGTGCAAACAGGGTTATTCAGCTGCATTTTGGTGGAACTGCACAAATCTATGTATGGAACCGACATATATGCAGAGTGCGAGGTGTGCCAAGTAAAAATTACTGACACCAACCATGCTGCATGCACGCATTGGCATCCACCACCACCAGTGGGATGTGTGGCGCTCTCTGTGGACGGATCTTTCTCGGCAGCAAATCCTCTAACCAAATACTAGTAGCTTATATTGGCAGTTTTCTAGGGAGTACTCTTTTCTGAAAGAAGCACCAATCTATTTTTCTTTATTTGTACACTGTGTCACAAGTTTGACCCAAAGGTCCAGAGCTATTTTAGGGTGATTGGCGTAGTACTCGGAGACTGCTTGTAAGCATGATTTTGATTAGCTGTCACACTGATTGTAAGCATGAGAAGGTGGAAGATTAAGTTAGTGCGAAGCTTACCTTAAACCCTACCGCCGCCGTTGAAACGAGGCGGGCATCGAGGGAACCGTGGAGAACGGCAGGGAAACGACATCGCGCCATCCGGCCTCCTCTTGTGGTGGGAGAACGAATACTCCTGTGGCTCCGGCTAGCTCTGCACCCTCACTAATGGCACACCATACTCGATCGATTCGTTATCCTCTGGGTGATCGACCTTCGACCTGTACGCCCACCACCTCCGCCTGACTGTCGCCTCTGGCGAATCTGTCTGCTCCATCGCCAAGACAAGATACTCGATGAACTCGGAGGACTGCGGCTTGACTGCCGCCGAGGAGTACATGTACATCGCCACCCTCATCGCCGCCGTCTCGCTCTTTCGCATACATTGCCACATGGCCCGCACCGTCCTCGAAATCTCACACTCATTGTCAAACCAACTAAGGATCTCCTTCAACCTGGCTAACTTTGCCTTGTTGCCGCCGGTGATCTGCCTGATTCGCTGTTGCATCCTCTCCATATATGTCCTTCTGAGTGGTCCGGTGCTAGCTTTGGAAGATGGGAGGTGGTCTTGCAATAGAGAAGAGGGAGAGGCGAGACGGTGATCTTGCAATAGATAAGAGGGAGAGGCGAGACGGTGGTTTTGGAATGGAGATAATGGAGAGGAGAGGAGGTGGTTTTGCAATGGATAAGATCAAAAGAGGGAGAGGCGAGACGGTGGTTTTGGAATGGAGATGATGGAGAGGAGAGGAGGTGGTTTTGCAATGGAGAAGAGGGAGAGGAGCGTGTGGCAGCGATTTAGGATTGGACGAGAGGGTCGGCGCGCTGCGACTGGATCAAAATCAAAATCAATTTACCCTTCAATTAAGAAAGTGACCCCACATTAACTAGTCTCCCTTTTATTCTGGGTCATAATTGACCATGATTTTCGCACATAAAACATATGTTATACATTGCAAAAATAATATAATTTGAAAGTACATTCAGATACAAACCAAACAATACAATTTTTGGTGACATGCATTCAGATTTTGCTTGTCAAATACAGTACGTGGTCAAACTTTGACCCAAAATACGCAAAACAACAAAAAAAATACTTCCAAGACCAGCGCCGCTCTTCCGCTCTTCTCCTCTTAAACCACCGCCGCTCCTCTCTTGTTCCAATCTAAATCCAGCGTCGCTCCTCTCCTCTTCCATTTCAAAACCACCGCCCCTCCTCTTCCGTTCTAGTCCAAAACCAGCGTCGCTCCTCTCCCGTTGTAATCCAAAACCAGCGCTGCTCCTCTCCTCTTCCATTCAAAAAACACCACCGGCGAGTGAAGGTGTTGTGGAGAAGTAGATCGATGGAGGAGTACAACCGATACATGAGGATCGCAGACGGCGACCCTATGAAGCTAGCTAGGATGTTGGAGATGCAGTCTTGGTTTGACAACAAGGACCAACTAGCGGCGACGGCGACATACATGGCCAAATATTTGCAACAGAGCGAAAAGGCGGTGATACTCCTGGAGGGAGTCGCGCCGGAGTACATAGAGCTGCTCCTCTGGGCCATGGAGCAAACAGATTCACCGAATCCGATCGTGAGGGAGAGGTGGTGGGATTATTGATCCTAGATGGAGCATCCACCAGAGATTGAAGGATCGAGCATCTACAGGGTGTCGTTTGTGAGGGTGTCCTGCCAGAGCGAGGCGGTGGAGTCTTCGTCGACCGAACCCAACTGCAAGAGGAGAAAAGCAGTTGGCCCGACGACGCTTCCCTGTCATCGTCTCCCTCGCCGTTCATATCGTCTCACGGGGTGGCTGTCTGCCGCTGAGGAATAGGAGGGGACTGCCCCCCCCCCCAGCCCAATAGTCGGGCAGGTTGTGAATTGTCAGGAGGAGCTTAGGGTTGTCAGTATTTGCAGGTTGTGAATTATGTTTTGTGTTCCATATTTTGAGAGTACTTTCAGATATGAATGTCTTTTGAATTTCATATTTGCAGCATTGAGCATATGAAGTATTTTATGAATTCTAGAGATCTATTTTTAGCATTTAAAAAAATGTAGTTTCATAGGAGTATAAAAGTAAAGACATTGTGATTCTCAGAGAAGAAACTGCAAGTTTCAGTTTCAGATAAGAAACTGCAAGTTCAGTTTCAGATAAGAAACTGCAAGTTCAGTTTTAGATAAGAAACTGCAACTTTCAGAGGCAGAGCATTTATATTAACACGACCTTTTCAAACAGGGTTAACATCATGTTGGAAGTTTTATTCATGGTGGAAAATGGAACTACCAGCCAGTTAACATCATGCTGATCAACATTCATGCATAGCACATCTTCATATGATGCACAGTCAAAATGCCCACACAATGTCGAGTGTGCGAAACACACAGAAAATGAGGGACGAAGTTTTGGCAAGTGTTGGATGTGGTTTTGGGCTGCCCCGTCTAGGCTTTCATTTTTAACATGCGCAACCCACGACCTCGGATGGGAGGTCCATAGGCCTGTTTGTATTTTCTTGAGGGTCGTCATGTATCGACCGGCCTATGGACCTCCTATCCGAGGTTGTATTTTTCCTGACTATTGGCAGCCCAATTTATGTATTTTTTTGAATAAAACGCAAAAGGTCTGTTCTATTTTTCTATATAAGAATAGGATCGCCAGGTCCAACTTATGTTTCCCTTATAACTATATTATTTATATTTAAATTATTTTATATGTTATTATATATTATTTTTATTGTCATCATATATTTAACAGATACTTACATATGTAAGAAAACAATATCCCACATCTTATTAACTTATAAAAATAATTTCTTAACAATAAAATCCTGGATTGTTTTGGCACGAAAATCCTAGTGATTGTGTACAAAAGCTTGGTAAGATTTAAGGACGAATGTAATAATATCACTTATTATTTAAATATATTTATAACAAAATGCTCAGCCCCTTTTTATTTTTTGATAACATTGTTGGCCCAACCCAACATTATAATTAGAATCAGCCTAGCAAAATCGTGTATATGGAGAAACTGCAAATGGCCTGTAATTTTTTAGGAAATAAAATAAATGGGACGCATGGAAGCTATATAATTTGTTCACCCAGCCCGCTATGGCTGTAATTCAAAAAAATCAAATTGACTGTAAATTCTACCGCGCAAAAAAAGACTGTAAATTCTGATAAAATGGGTTGAATACGTGCCACATTTTTGGAGGCTGAAATGTGGGCCAATAGGTCGAAGCCAAAGCAGGCCGTTGTCAATTTAGTCAATAAATGATTCTGACATGTTAGCCGTTGGATTTACATGCAACGACCGGCATCCATCTTCAATCTCTCGTCTTCTTCCTCCAGTGCCGCCGGGACCACATCCCGCCTCCTGCTGCTAGCAGCTCTGCTTAGCACGCTTCGCTATGAAGCGCTACTCCACCGTTGGTCAGGCCATCCCTCCACCCCTCCACACCTCCTGTTCTTCTCCACCGACTGCCGAACCACACGGCACTAGAACCAGTTAACCCTCGTACACCTCTCCGTCTGCGACTCTACTCCCGCGTCTTCCCATCTTCGGCTCGTTGCTGTCTGGGGCCTCGCCATCGTCCACCACCTTGGATGCGCTCGGCGCGGCGTGGTCAACGTGGTCAACGAACGACACCATCGTAAGTAGACTGTGCGTGGAGAGGCTAACAGCTGGGTCCACGGCCGCACACAAGGAAATGCCTCCTTATTACACGCAAAATAATGATTCCTCCACCTGACATCTGGGACCCACCAGAAGGGCTTCTGTATTTCACGAAAAAACATGCCCCCCGCTGATAGGTCGGACCCACCAGCAATCTTCGCACGCAATGAAGTGTCTCCTTATTACACACAAAAAATGAATACCCCCTGCTAGTTGGGACCCACCATAGTGGGTGGCTGACTTGTGGGCCTACTAAGTTAACGGGGACGGAGGGCTTTTTCAACTTAGTCAATACTCCAGTGACCGTATGATGTCCATCCAACGGCCATAGTGCTTCTTCAACCTCTGGTCTTCTTGCTCCAGCCACCCAAAGTAGTGTCGGTCGTGCCGCTTGCTCCTGCCTCCCATGGCCGGCGATGATGCCGCGGAGGCCTCACCGCCCCCTACTACTCCCACCGCTGGCCAGGCCATCCCTCTACTCACCCACACCCCTTGTTATTCTTTGGCGACAGTAGCCTCACACCGCAGCTGAACCAGTGAACCCTCGTACTCCTCTTCGCGTGGGCATCCACTGCTGCGTCTTCCCTGCCTCTGTGTCGTTCCCTTCCTGGGCCTCGCTCTGCCTGGTCAACATGGTCAATGACCGACATGCATCTGAAGTGGACTGTACGTGGAGAGGCTGACAGCTGGGTCCACGGCCGCAGCAAGGAAGTGCCTCCTTATTACGTGCAAAATAATTATTCCTCCACCTGACAGCCAGGACCCACCAGACGGGCCACCTTATTTCGCAAAAAAACGTTTCCCCCTGACTGCTGGGACCCACCAGCTACATCTTCGCATGCAAGGAAGTGCGTCCGGGCAAAAAAAAGATTCGCCCTCCTGACTGCTGGGACCCACCAGCTACATCTTCGCACGCAAGGAAGTGCGTCCGAAAAAACGATTCACCCCCCTGACTGTTGGGATCCACCAGCTACATCTTCGCACGAAATGAAGTGCCTGGCACTCGGGACCCACCTGGTCGAAGCGTACGTAGCATTGTCATTCTGGTCGCGAACGTGTACGTACATATATACTGGTCGATGTAGAGGTGCGCACGTGTCGTACTAGAGGCGGGCACGTAGCATGTACACGTATGTACAGCGGCCAGGGTGCAAGAAAGAAAATACGGCCACATACGTACAAACAGACAGGGTCTCGAATGCCTACTCGTGCATCCGTACTGCTAGGGCTTGTGGACATGGCTGGGTGGGAACGGAGAAACAGCATCTCCATCGTATTCATGGGGAGCCAACCGGCTGGGTCGGAATGGAATGCGTGGTCGTGTTCATCGGGAGGGCTTGGACGGAACAGGCGATGGAAACGAGGCCTGGCGTACTGCAGAATGGAGGAAACGGCCTTGTGTTCGACCGGCCACATTTGAAACGGGATCCTGTTCATCGGTAGGGGTCTGGCGTACCGCAAAACGGAGGAAACGGACCTCCTACGGTCGAAACGGGGGTCCTGTTGATCGGGAGGGGTGTGGCGTACCACAAAACGGACAAAATGGACTTGTGTTGGAGCGCTACGGTCGAAACGGGGGTCCTGTTCATCGGGAGGGGTGTGGCGTACCGCAAAACGGGACTCCACGGGATACTGTTCATCTCCACCGTCGACCTCCTCCAGCCTCCACGGGCTACTATTCATCCACCGTCGACCTCCTCCAGCCTCCACATGCGACTGTTCATCCACGGGCTCCTGTTCATCCAGCCTCCACCACGCGCTACTCCACTGGCTACTATTCAACCACCACTCCACGGGCACCCCTCCACCGTCTACTGTTCATCCACCCCTCCATGGGGTCGTCCTGTTCATCCATCCCTCCATAGGGTCCTATTCATCCAGCCCCAACCGGCTCGATCGATCGGGGTCCTATTCATCCAAAGGCAACGCCACAGGTGATGTTCATCCACTCC
>NC_041393.1:170000772-170010706 GCF_002162155.2 Triticum dicoccoides
AGAGGCAGCATCGATCGGCTTCAGTTAGCACCAATACCAAAGGAATCGATCGCTCGGGTTCAGTAACGTGTAGCCTGCAGTGCAATCACTCGGGTTCAGTTAGAGCCCAACGCCTCGCTCGGGTTCAGTTAGAGCCAATGCCTCACACACACGCGTGTAGGTGTACGAGAGAAACGCGCATCACTCGGCCCCCGACCTCCCACCGTAATTGGGAACTCCCCGAAATTTTCCTCGCCCTCGCTTCTACCATGGTTTTTTCCGCCATGGATGACCCAAAGAATGTCATGCAGCTGCATCTCCAGCTCGCCCAGGACGAAAAGCCCATTTTCTATCATGATTTTTTGTCATAGAAGTAGGAGCCCACCACATCTATGATGATACCAGGTTTTGTCGCAATTATCGTCATAGAAGTGTCATATGTATGACAGGAAAAAAAACGTTCGGCCCAAAATGTCATGGATGTGTCTTTTTTTGTAGTGATGGTGGATACACCCAAAGAAAACAACGGCGACAATGAAAATCCAGTCGAGGATAAACCTCCTGAGATACAGCCAAAGCGCCAGTGTTAGCGGCGCCGCTCTAAGCCTCGTCGTACTAAAAACAGCAACACCGTCACAGGAGAAAACAATACTCCGGACGATGCCGAAGACAATGAAGACCCCGTTGAGCCAACCTCTGAACAGGACGAATGGGAAGATGGGCAAGCTAGCCCCGATGAACAGGCCACGAATGAAGACACGGAGGACAGTAATTACCTTCCGCTCTCTGAGGACGAGGTGAGCCTCGGCGACAAACACTTTATCATGCTTGACGAGCCCGCCGAGCAGGAGCGCTTTAAGCACTGGCTAATAGCCACTTCAAGGAGCCTGAAACATAAGAAGCAGCAGCTTCAAGCTGACCAAGATCTGCTCAACGAAAGATGGACTGATGTCCTGGCAGCTGAGGAATATGGCCTCGAGAGCCCAACCAAAAGCTACCCGAAGCGCAAACTGTTACCACTGTTCGATGACGAGGTGCTCGAGCTCGTCCTACCAAGGTACAATGCGGCTGACCGACCACCACATGGCCAGGACAAAGCGGCACCTCGGGCCGAACACCAACCCGCACTGCCTCGCTAAAAAAACAGAAATAAAACAACTTAGGGATATACACATGACATGCGGCGCAACTTGGAATATAGAGCAGGTCAGACAAGATCAATCTATGGATCACGGGGGCATGCCCCAATATGCGACGATGGCCATCTGGTTGAACGTGACAAACACAATCACGTCCGGGCCGAAAATCACAGATGAACTCCATCCGAGCTACGTCATGACTTGGCCCGATATAGAGGCGCTGCACACCACCTTTGCTTCACCAGGAGGTAATGGGACACGATTTCCCAGAAGGGTTCAAACCCGTGAACATCGAATCATATGATGGCACAACAGACCCCACGGTATCGATTGAGGACTTTCTTCTCCATATTCATATGGCCTGCGGTGATGATCTTCACGCCATCAAATACCTCCCGCTCAAACTCAAGGGACCAGCTAGATACTAGTTGAACAGTCTGCCCGAAAACTCCATTGGCAGTTGGGATGATTTGGAGGATCCCTTCCTCAACAACTTCCAAGGCACATATGTCCGACCTCCGGATGCTGATGACCTAAGTCACATAATCCAACAGCCCGGAGAGTTTGCCAGGAAATTCTGTACCAGGTTCCTAACTAAAAAGATCGTTGACTGTCCGGACGCCGAAGTCCTAGCCGCCTTTAAGCATAGCATTCACGACGAATGCGGGGCAGACACCTCAACCAGGAAAAACCAAAATCTATGTCAGCCTTATGGCACTCATGACCCGCTTCTATCTAGGCAAAGACAGCTGGCTAGTTCGTAGCAACAACAATACAGGCGAACCTGGCACTTCCTAAGCCAGAAATAGCAACGGCAAGCCCCGACGCAATAGACATAAGCGTCGAAACAACGGTGACAACAGCGAAGACACGACGGTCAATGCTGGATTCAGTGGCTCTAAGTTCAGTCAGCGAAAGAAGCCATTTAAGAGAAATAATCCGGGCCTGTCCAGTCTTGACCGCATACTAGATCGACCATGCCAAATCCATGGCACTCCTGATAAACTAGCCAATCATACCAACAGGGAATGTTGGGTCCTCAAATAGGACGACAAGTTAAATGCCGAGAATAAGGAGAAAGGGTCGCAAAGCGATGACTATGACGAGGAACCCCGACCACCGAACACAGGGGGACAGAAGAAATCCCCCCCCCCAAGTCAAAACGGTGAACAAGATATACGCCACCTATATCCCCAAGAGGGAGCGCAAGCGTGCACTCAGGGACGTCTACGCGATGGAGCCAGTCGCCCCAAAGTACAACCCATGGTCGTCCTGCTCGATCACCTTCGATCGCAGGGACCATCCGACCAGTATCCATCATGGCGGTTCAGCCGCATTGGTCCTCGACCCAATTATTGATGGATTCCACCTTATGCGAGTCCTCATGGATGGTGGCAGTAGTCTGGACCCGCTCTACCAGGATACACTACGCAAAATGGGTATCCATCCCTCAAGGATCAAGCCCACAAAAACCACCTTTAAAGGTGTCATACCAGGTGTCGAGGCCTGATGTACGGGCTCAATCACACTGGAAGTGTTCTTCGGATCCCCGGATAATTTCCAAAGCGAAGAGTTGATCTTCGACATTGTCCCCTTCCGCAGTGGCTATCATGTACTGCTCGGACGAACCACATTCGCTCGATTCAATGCGGTGCTGCACTAAGCCTACCTCAAGCTCAAGATGCCCCGACCACACAGTGTCATAATGGTCAACGGAAATATGGAACGCTCCCTCCATACTGAGGAGCACATCGCGGCCCTTGCAGCAGAGGTACAGAGTAGCCTTTTTAGGCAGAACCTCAATTCGGCAGTAAAGCTCCCGGACACCGTCAAGCGAGTCCAAACTACTCTGTAGCAGGACACTCCAGCTCGTCCAGAGCTTGACTAGCAATTCGGCCTCCATCCCAGCCCCAATCAAGCGGTGACATTTGTGCCGCGCGTACATAAGTACGCACTCAAAATACCATGGGCATGGATGGAGGCACAGCTAAACCGTGGTCCATAATGCGGCTCAACCGCCCCTGGATCCGCATACCATCACTTTTTCTTTTTTATTTCAGGTTTTTCTCCTCTCAAGGCTTTTCTGATAACCTGATCATCGGACCTATCACGGGACAGATACACCAAGAAGGCAAGGAGCTTTGACGTATAAGGAAACCCCCAGGTGGTCTCTGCTAATGATCGTTATACCTATTTTGAAAACCCGCACGCAGCTCGCCCTTGGTCGTGGCATGTCAAATAGCCTTATTTGCCTATCGCATTACTTGTACAATTATGCCTTGACGTATTAATCAAATTACAATGGAAAATAATCTACGGCTCGGTATTTACGGCGTCAGCTTATTACTTGTTTTTTTGCTTGTCTTTGTATTTTTTATCAATCGCACCCATACACTTTGGTACGCCTTAATTTGCCAGGGGCTTCATCATACCCCATAACATGGCAACAAAGTCCGAACACTTTTATAGTACAGTTCGGCACCCCAAACTTATAGCATTATATGCATCGGCTCCGAATCATGTCTTTGGCAATTAGTTGGGTAGCCCAGCTCCTATGCTTACTACCTTACGTTCCGTTATATCGGCTAGGGTCGTAAAGGGACAACTACAGCGATTGTGTCCGAGTTCTTCCGGACGAGCACCTCAGTAGAGAAAGCCGAAAACTGATTGTCATGATGCAGCGAGAGCTGGTCAGCTGTTCGAGAGGTTTCAAATCCTTAGACATTTTCCCGAATTATGCGATGAGTCGGTTTTTATCCGATTCGGCATGTATAGCGCCCCAAGTTCAGACTTCCGAACACCAGGGGTTGTGCCAAAATTTTCGTTGTCAAACTCCTATGGCTAAGTGAGGGTGATAAAGCCGTATAGTGTGATTGCCTTGTTCGTTGCGCTAAACACCTCCTTTAAGGACCAAAATATGGAGTAAAGAGTGTTTAGATTTATCCCGAACACCCCCGTACTATCTACGTGGGGGCAGAAGCCGATGACTGGTCAACTCTCAGATTTCAGAAAACGACCGCACAGGAGGTAGATTTTAAATAAACAAGCATTATATAACGATCTTGTTTCATATTACAGGACAGGATAACATGAATGTACTCATGGTAATATGATATCCTTCGCACATTGCTTCGCTACAAGGTGGGATCCCTCCAGGATACTGTCAAAATATAGTTTGGGTCGGCGGTACTCCTGGCCCTTAGGCGGCCCCTCGGTCATCAGCTTCGTGGCGTCCATCTTCGCCCAATGCATCTTAGCATGGGCAAAGGCCATCCGTGTGCCTTCGATACAGACCGACTGCTTAATTGCTTCAAGCCGAGGGCAAGCACTGACAAGCCGCATCACGAGTCCGAAGTAGCTGCTAGGCATGGCTCCGGCAAGCCATAGCTAGATTATGAAATCCTTCATGGCTAGTTCGGCCACCTTATGAAGCTCAACCAGCTATTTCAGCAGATCACTAAAGGGCACCAGATGTTCTGGTCCAAGGTATTGCGACCAGAATAGCTTCTCCGTAGAGCTCCCCTCTTTGTCTCGATAGAATTCTGCAGCGTCTGACATGCTGTGCGGCAGATCCACAAACGCCCCTGGAGGGCTCCAAATCTGGGTAAGTAAGAGGAACCTTTCCTTTACATATCTACTTTGTATAATGAAGGCCTTACCCGCCATAATCTTCTTGGTTGCCTGGATTTCCTGGAGGGCGCCCTCGGCTTCGGCTTGGGCATCTTGTGCGCTCTGGCACGCCTTGGCAAGGTCGGACTCTTGAGTCTTAAAATCGCACTCCAAGGACTCATACTTCTTTATGGCGTCATGGAGCTCTTGCTGAACCTCATTGACCCGGGCCTCATGCTTTTCACGTGTGGCCCGCTCCTTGGCCACATTGTCCTTGGCCTCAACCAGCGCCTTCTTGAGGGCAGCTACTTTGGTCGTGGCCCCTAATAAATTTCATGACACTTTACTCAACACCAATCATTCATCCGTCTTGAATATATACAAGGTTACTACATACCTTGACTGTCCTTCAGCTGCTTTTTCATGCGGCCGAGCTCCTCATTGACCCGCTCTAGATTTTGCTTCAGTCCGGAGACTTCTGCAGTATGAGCGGTCGCAGCCAGCAGCGATGCCTGCTTATTCACATAGACATATCAGATTAGACTCCTGCGAAAATTATTTGATCCTCTGTTCGACTTTTCTTTCTGAACACCAGACAGAGCATCACGCGCTACTGTCTATACTGTGACATTCTTTTTCTAATTACGTTTCTTACCTCAAAGCCTATTAGAAGGCTAGTGTAGGCTTCGGTCAATCCACTTTTCGCGGACAGGACCTACCCAATCACCGTACCCATAAGGGTACGATGTTCATCAACAATGGAAGCGCCTTTCAGCGCTTCCAGCAACCTATCCGGTGCCTTTGGTTGGACAGAGGTCACCGGTGGGATAGGCGCACCCCTTCCCTCCGAAGGGGACTGCTTGCCTCACACCGGAGACGTAGGGGTCTCCGGAATTATATTCGGGTGAGGGCCGGATTGAATACGGCCCCCATCGTTAGTATCCATGAGGGTATGCTCCCCCGTGTGTCCGGCAACCGAGGCTTCACCCTCTGGCGTCTCCCGAATGGCCGCCGGATTTTCTCCTGGGCCGGGGATCCTTCGGGACGACGCTTTGGCGCAATCCAGGTCCCGGGGAGAGGTGGCCAATGGAAGGGTCCCGTTGTCCATCACAGCTGGGTCCGGCGAATCCTGTGAACGATTCTTCGGACGTCACGTCCAAAGTGCCCTTGTGGCGGAGACCACTTCTGGTCCCTTTGGCCTTCTTCTTGGCCTTCTTCTCTGGCACCTCGTAAGGCGCCAGAAATAGCATCTTTGTGAGGAGCGAAGTCTCTGGGCCTTCAGGCATCGGAGCCGGACAGTTAATCCGCTCCGCTATCTCTGCCAGTCCTGATATAGTTGATAGGGAGACTTAGATGCCTTCCTCGAATATGCAAGTAAAGGGTACACCTTGAAAACATGAGAGAACTTACCGAATTAGCAGGGTGAGTTAGGTCGTGCCCACGGTCCTTGTCCTTGGCCGGCGGCACCTCGTTGGCCTTAAAGAGCACCTTCCAGATTTCTTCGTGCACCGTGCCGAAGAGCACTTATAGGGTCTGGTGCTTGGTCGGATAAAACTCCCACATATAGCAAGTACGGCTTTGGCATGGAAGAATCCGGCGGATGAGCATAACCTGGATTACGTCGACAAGCTTGACTTTCTTGATTATCAGGCTCTGGACGCGCGTCTGGAGCGTTGTCAGCTCGTACAAAGACCCCATGCCAGGCCTTTCTCTTGCCAGGAGGTGAGACGCATCAGGACTCCGGATTGGAACATGGGGGTCGCCGCCCAATTGGTGTCACGTGGCTCGGTGATGTAGAACCACCCCGACTGCCACCCTTTGACAGTCTCCACAAAGGAGCCTTCGGGCCAAGTGACATTGGGCATCTTGCCCACCATGGCACCTCCGCACTGTGCTTGTTGGCCGCTCACCACCTTCGGCTTCACATTAAAGGTCTTCAGCCACAGGCCGAGGTGAGGTGGGATGCGGAGGAAGGCCTCGAACACGACAATAAATGCCAATATGTTGACGATAGAGTTGGGGGCCAAATCATGGAAGTCCAGCCCATAGTAAAACATCAGTCCGTGGACGAATGGGTGGAGGGGGAATCCCAGCCCACGGACGAAGTGTGTAAGGAACACCACCCTCTCTTGGGGCTCCAGGGTGGGGACGATTTGTCCCTTGGCCGGAAGTTGATGAGCGATGTCCTTGGCCAGGTACCCGGCCTCCCGGAGCTCCTGGATGTCCTTCTTCTTGAAGGAGGAGGCCATCCACTTGCCTCCTGCTCCGGATCCGGACATGATTGGAATGCTTTTTTGGGCGAAGAAGGCGAGAGCTTGGGCGCTGGAGCTCGAGAATGGATGGGTAGAGGAAGGAGAAGGCGTGGGTATGAAAAGGTGAATCCTTATCCCCTTATAAAGGCAGTAAAAGTTATGTGCCTCCCTGCTCGCCTTAAAATTCGCCTATTCCCCAAGCATCGTGCAGATGACACGGTTGGATTACCCTTGCCCGTATTGATGAGAATCCTGTGATAAGGGGACACGATCTCTGCTTCGACAAGACGTGCCAGTGAAACCGCACCTTGAAATACGGAGTGGCAGGCTAAAAAAGGTTCGAATAATAACCGGGCAGTGGTGTGATGTCATGTTACAAAAAGTTGTCAACGGATTGGACTCGTGAAATATTATACTCTCTACGGTTGTGTGTGGTATTTGTTTTGTAGAGCCGGACACGTTTTCTATGTTCGGAAGGCTATGTTGGAGTATTTGGAGAAGGAACCCGCCTTGCAATGCCGAAGACAATCTGCGCGCCGGACTCATCATCATTGAAGCCTGGTTCAGGGGCTACTGAGGGAGTCCTGGACTAAGGGGTCCTTGGACAGTCGGACTATATACTTTGGCCGGATAGTTGGACTATGAAGTTACAAGATAGAAGACTTCGTCCCGTGTCCGGATGGGACTCTCCTTTGCGTGGAAGGAAAGCTTGGCGATTCGGATATGTAGATTCCTTTCTCTATAACTGACTTTGTACAGCCCTAGCCCCTCCCGGTGTCTATATAAACCGGAGGGTTTAGTCTTCTAGGGTTCAGCCACAACAATCATAACCTCATAGGCTAGACTTCTAGGGTTTAGCCATTACGATCTCGTGGTAGATCAACTCTTGTAATAATCATATTCATCAAGATCAATCAAGCAGGAAGTAGGGTATTACCTCCATAGAGAGGGCCCGAACCTGGGTAAACATTGTGTCCCCCGCCTCCTGTTACCATTAGCCTTAGACGGACAGTTCGGGACCCCCTACCTGAGATCCGCCGGTTTTGACACCGACAATGACAACATACATCAAAGCTTTAGATAAAGATATGAAGTAAGACAAGTAAAGATTTGGAAAGGACATGCAACATGCATCAGCTCCTCCTACATGTATGCAATCATGTAAAGATAGATTATAGAAGTATGTGAAAGCATAAACATGTCAGAGCAAGCAATGTGTTACATGTATCTTGGTTATATGCATCAGAGCAAATGATGTGAATTGCAGAGAGTGTACCTGCATGTTCATGAGCCCTTCCTGCAAATAATATATACATCAGCAAGAGATCCTCATGCACATGAGTGTGATGCATATACTTACCTTATGGTCTTGAGCTAACTTTGGAAGAGATGAACCTGAGAAAATAGGGTTAGACAACACAGAAACATCTGCTAAATAGAGCAAAAGTAAGAAACCACAAGAGTACCAAGATTGGGATGACATGTAGAGAGTGAGTACTTAGTACTCTAGTTGGATATTGAAAGATATGCAATGAATTCCAAAGATTTTCTTCCCTTAGATGTCATTCTCCCCCTGAATCTGACATTGGATAATAGGAGAAGATAGGGTAATAGAAAATCAGAGCAAATGAAAATCAGAGCAAAGAAATATCTTCAACTAACATGTCTTTCCCCTCTAAAAGACAAGTAGCTTCTCTCCTCTTTGTTTACCAAGCATCTGGGATGTAAGAAGTCTTTCTCTCTCTTAGGGTCTCTTTGGCCCATAAGATAAGCTTTGATGTGATCTCTCTCTCTACCCCTTTGACATCAATTTCTAAGAAGGGATATTTTGGAGCATAAGTCAAGTAGGTTTGGTCCTTGAGTCACATGACAAAGCAGCATGTAAAATGTGATGCAGATAGAGGAAAAGAATCATCGAGTGGAGCTAGATTGAAAAAAGCATGACACAAATGGCAAAATGTTTCCACAATGGTGAAATCGGTAACACCGAGCCCTTTTCTTCGGTGAAACCGAGTTGTTTTGGTCTGTCCGAAGAGAAACGGTCGGTGAGACCGAGTTCATCACAGAGAAATGATTTTGTCATCTCAGCTCACTAGGCAAATAGGTTCTCACAAAGATTTGCAAGGAATTAACTAAAAGATTTGCAATGAATTAAATGCAGAAAATAACAGAGAAATAAACAAGAAATAAAATCTGGATGAAGTTTTTGTAAAGGGGAAATAAACAAGCAAGAGACAAATGCAAGAACACAGAGAAACACTAGAGAACTTCATCTAGAATTGGTCGGTGACAAAGTCACTTATGTTAGAGCATATTGACTTAGGAGTCAAGTGAAGACACTTGATCATAGGTCATACTCATCTTTAAGCTCAAAATGGGGTTGCCATTTTTCTTTTAAGCATTTTGATGTATTAACATCTTGTTGAGCTGCTTTGACCCATGTCTTGAGGTAAAGCTTCTCTAAGATGGAATGACATACCTTGGTGGTGGTGATCTTGGTCATGTAGTTGAACTTGTGTAGGGTGCTCAAAGTTTATGTAGTTCATCAAGAGTTGGAAGCACCGCTCGTAGTTGGAGTTCAACTTCCTACATGGGTTAGTTTTGCAAGGAAGAGTACTTGTGTATCCAAAATGACAATCTTGAAGTTTGATACCAAATGAAGTTTGATATATATATATATAGGGTGGGTCTATTATGATAACACCCTCTAGAGTCTTATTCTGCTAACACCAGATCTTATTCTGCTAACACCCCGACTACAGCCACCTACCCACAAAAAAAATATCCCCAGCTGAAGCCCACCCGCCCACCCCCACTCCCAATCTCCTCGTGCCCCTCCCCCACCACCGCACCACCTCCATTCCCCCACCAACACACCACCTCCACGACATCACCACCTCCCTCCCCTCGCCGGTGAGCCACCTAGCCCCACCCTGTCGGTGGTCTTCCTCCCAT
>NC_041393.1:170011014-170031950 GCF_002162155.2 Triticum dicoccoides
CCAGCACGAACCGACGCGGGATCCAGGCCACGGTGGGCCCCCGTGACGCCATACCGGAGCCAGGCCGCGACGGCCCCCCCGCGCCACCGTCCCACCTGCTCCCCCCGCCACCGCCCAACGTGCTCTCCCCGCGCCGCTGCCCAACCTGCTTCCCTCGCGCCGCCTCCCAACCTCCTCCCCTCAAGCTGTCGCCCCACCTCCACGACTCATCCTTCCCTCCCCAGCCTCCTTCTACCTCCGCCGTCGCGCCAGTCGGCCCAGCCCCGCCGACATCCTGGAGCAGAGCGCCGCGAGCCCTGGAGTAGTGCACCGCAAGCCTCTCTCGCAGCTCATCCATGGGTGCCGGGACAAAAATTTTGGCTTCTGTAGTTCAGTAGCCCCCGCATGCAGTCCGGTGGTGCTACGCATGTAGCGCTCAGGTGAGCCACAATCCTGTGGCAGGGCGTTTGCAGTACTCAGCACGAGGTCCTCCCATCGGCGTTGTGAAGCACTTCACTGTTGGTGTGTTTGTTTTGCAGAAACAAGGCAATACTTGCCTGTAATTAACTGTATTGGAGGGCGCAAAGAGCATGATGGTGATCTCCCCCAAAACTGCCTCGATGATAGTTGGAATTTTTTGAAGTTTTTATTGATATTCTTTGTTGTTTGTTTGTTTGTCAATGCGCAGGTTCAGTTCTTCAACAACCTTTCTCTTGAGGTTCACTTGCCGGCAAAGAGAAGGATGGCGGCATCAACCTCTTTAATTGGAGCAGCAGGGGAGTCGCAGTGTCTATTCTGCTGCTGGTTGATGTGGTCGTGTGTTTTCGGCAACATCAACTTTCTCGAAAAAACATGCAATGAAGAAAAACAATAGTACTTTTTTGAAATGCAGCTCACCTGTTTGAGTGACGTTGTGATCTTTCTCCCAGGGGTTCACTATGTTGACAAGTGCATTTTTTTTAAAAAAAAGATATTTTTTTAATGTAGCTCACTCTGTTGTTGTGTGCAGTAGAAGAATATTGGAAGAAAAATTGATGCAGTAGACTCACCTCGTCCCTGCAGTACATGCTCGATAAAAAAATGCTCGCTTAGTACTTCACTTTGATACATGTTGCGGTTCTTTGCGGTGCACTTGCAGTCTGGTGTGTGGGTGCAGGAAGTGCTTTGTGGTTCACTCTGTAGAAAACTGTCTCGGCAGGCAAGATGCATTCATAAAAAAGTGAGAAGGAAAAACAAAACATAGTAGCAATGTTGATGATATCACTTACCGTTATCGTTTCTGTCATCTAGGGATTAGAGATTAATCGGAAACTAGTCAATTAATCGATTTTATCGATCGACTATTAATCGGATATGTTTTTGCAAATATCAGGTTCCCAACACTAAAATACGCTATATTCAACACCAAAACAATATTTGGCAGAAGTGTTACCTTGATTTCTATCCTTTGAATCCTCGTATAATGGCAAACAAAATAGGAAAATATTACATATTTCGTAACAAGGTCCAAAAACATAAATAAACATAGTTTTTGCAAACATCGTGCTATGAATAGGTCTAATTTATCGGGAGATTCCCGATAAATCGCTTGTCAGAACGATAAATCGGTCCCAAATATAAACAGCAAAGATAAGGCATATTCTTATCGGTCACCCCCCGATTAGCGATAAATCGGAAGATTAATCGGTGGATCGGAAGATTTCTTGAACAGTGAATAATAGTGCAGCTCACTATTCTCAACCATGCAAACTTCAAAAAGGTGTTTAGGAAAAAAATGCAGTACACTAGCCTCGGTAATTCAGTTCGAACGTACTTATACAAAAGATAGTTTGAAAACGACATAAATGCCACGCAACCCACTCTGATTTGTGTTGTGGTTTACTTTATCTTTGATGTGCACTGCACTCATCCTCCAAGGTGTTTCGTGTTTCACAAAAAGTTAGAAAAATGACGAACGAAATCATGTAGTGCACTTGTCGGTCTCATGAAGTGCGGTTTCTTGTCTGAAAGTAGTGCGGTTTTCTATCTGATGCAGTACACACGACGATTTTGGGTCGCGAAAAAACAGAGTGTCCGCATTTCGCTAAAATCAAAATTGCTCTTAAACCGTAAGGTATCGGAGAGAGTGTTCTACATGCAAAAGTTGCATCTCTATGATATCTTTCTAACGGTGTATCAATTGGATCATTCCGATGAGCTGTTTGAAAAAAATTACAAAAAAACAGCCGCAGCCACTCGTCGTCTGCCACACGATTTTCAAAGTTATCTTAAAACCGTAAGGAATCTAAAAAATATTTGAACATATGAAGGTTGTGCCTCGTCTATAGCTTTTCAATGCTATGTTACATGACTCATTTCGACATACGGTTAGAAAACTGGATCGAAAACAGTACCGAATATTTGAAAAAAATGAAAAACATAATTCCGCGATTTAGTAAATTTGAAACTGATCTTAAACTATAACGAATTAGAGAAAATAATAGATCTAAAAAAGATGCGCCTCGACAATATGTTTCCAGCGGCATATCATCTGCTTCATTCCAATAAGTGGTTTGCAAAAAAAACACAAAAATACGCTCGCAGCTACTCGTTGGGCGCCCATCGTTTTCAAAATTGCTCTTAAACCGCGAGGAATCTCCAAAAGTGTTCAACATGGAGAAGTTGCGCCTAATCCGTAGCTTTCCAACAATATATTACACGCCTCGTTCCGCCAAATAGTTAAAAAATTAGAGCAAAAGCAGTACCAAAAAAACACTGCATGCAGTTTTTTCCGATACAAAGTTCACTCACCTGAGTACTACAGCACACTTCGTTCAAACAATGACGTGCTCTTGCGTTGAGCGTGCGGTGCGGAAGTGTTAGTAGAATAGTTATTCTGCTAATATTAGCACAATTGACCGGCTGTATATGTATATATATTGAAAGGATTCAATACATTGAAAGGATTCATGCTTCCTTGTCTTCAACCACCATATTGTAGAGACCTGGAGATGTAGAGATTGCTTAGAATGTGATTGAGTTGCAATCCCATTGAGTTGAGCTTATCCAAGTACCTACAAGGGTTAGATAGCATATACAAGGGTACAAGTATGTACAAGTATATCCAAGATTTATGATCATCATCATAAGAGAAATATCAAGGATTAGTCATAGAAAGGCTCATGCCTTGCATGCATCCACATGAAGTTTCCACTCCAAGTTTGAGGCATCAATGATACTCAATTCACCTCTCAAACGGCAAAATACTTTCTCATCAAGAGGTTTGGTGAATATATCCGCCAATTGCTTATTGGTACGAACATACTTAAGATTGATATCTCCCTTAGCAACATGATCTTGAATGAAATGATGACGAACTTCAATATGCTTAGTTCGAGAATGTTGCACAGGATTATGCACAATCTTAATACACTAAAAAAAATACACTTCCATGATGATACGTGTTTGTCACAGTAGGCCTTGTTTTTTGTCATGCATGTACATCCATGGCGATTTTATGACAGAATCAAGATAGTCATACATGTGTTGTCGTAGAAGTGTTCCATGACATTACCAAAATTATCATCACGGAAGTGTCCACTTCCATGATGATAAATCGCGCGTCACAGAAGTGCTTTCGTCAAGGGTGACCGACACATGGCATCCACCGTAACGGAACGACGTTAAGCTATCAGGTCCGGTTTTTGATTTGATAACCCGTTAACAGCCCCGACCAATGGGGATTTTCCACGTGTAAAATCATCATTGGCTGGAGGAAACACGTGTCGGATCACTGTTGGGACATATGTCATCCACTCATTGGACCCAAGGCACCTATGATACGTCGACACGTGGCACGGCCCAATAGAGGCCCATTCCTGTGAAAAGGCCGGCCCATTTGACTTGGCCAAAAGATGGTGGGTCGGCCCACGGAAAGCTTGTTAACGGCCTATTCACATATAGCCCATTTACAGCCCGCTAACCCAGGGCCCGTTACGACCTCTCTAAATTAGGCCCATTAGCGTCATCCGGGCCGTCCAATATGATTCTAGCCCGTTTTAACTTCCGGTCCATGTATGGCCCATGACGTCTTTCGGCCCATATGAGGCCCTTTGTAACTCTTGGCCCATTAACAACCCGTGGTGAAACTGGCCCGTAATGAACAGTGTATCACTTTATACCCATTAATGGCCCATTATTCCATTGGGCCATTTCTAGCCCATGTTATATTTCGGCCTTCTCAGGGCTCATTTCCAGCATTCGGTTACTTACGGCCCGTTACTGTCATTTTTTGCTTGTGGGCCAAATTCAGCTCGTGGTTATAGTCGGCCCATTTGTGGCCCGTTAATACGTTGGGCCATTTTCATGTAAAAAACGTTGGGTTGTTTTCATGGAGTTATCAAGTACGGCCTATTAACGGCCCATTATGGTCCTCGAATAGTATGGCCCATGATTGGCGAAATGATGATACGCCCCGTAGAAGGCCCATGGGTCCTACGGCCCGTAAAAGGCCCATGGATCATACGGCCCGTAGAAGGCCCACGGATCCTACGGCCCGTAGAAGGTCCATGGATCCTATGGCCCGTATAGAAGGCCAATGGATCCTACGGCCCATAGAAGGCCCATGGATCATACGGTCCACAGGAGGGCCATGGTTACAACAGTCCGTGTGTTGCCATGATTGTTTTGGCCTAGTTACCAAAAATAGGCTATTGTGGCCACTAGAAAAACACAAAAAAAGAACTGCAGTGACTACAAGCAAACAACTAAACAAGACAGTAACGAAATAAATAAGCAAGCAATTAACGCTAGCCTATTACCGCTATTACACATATTACATCCACTGGGCATCAAAGTTCGCCACCAGTGGAAATATAGGGGGAAAAGCAGCATATTACATACACTGGCCGTCAAAATTGGCCACCAGTGCAAATAAACGCGGCAGCAAAACAAGGGCATAACTGAAGCAACTTCAGAAGAGCTCAAGAAACGTTATCCTGGGTATCCACCATGCTGGCAATAAGCTTAGCAAGCTTATTAGCTTTGTCCTGTTTGGTGCTAAAATCCTACAACGCTTGCTATTGCACCAGAGATTATGCATCTGAATGGTCCAGGGACTTCCGCAGTACTTCCGCTTCTTGTCGCAGCACAGCTGATCGATGTCTTTCAGCTCGTAGTTGAGACTCAAGAAACCAAACTGATTCAGACAGTGAGTTTGAATAGCTTGTGCAAGTGGTAGTGGCCGGTAACTCGAACACTAAACCGAGATAGGACTTTGGGGTTGTCTCACTGTCTTCAAGATAGTCTTCCTTAGCTGTTTTATCAGCTTTGTTGGAGACCAACAAGGATATCTCACTATCCTGAACCTTATCTGCATTACTTCCTTTACCATTGCTTAAAGGCACTCTTCCCCAATATTCTAGCAGCATTCTAAAAGAAGAAACAAGCAGACACATAACAGGTTTAGCATGTACTAGTATATGAAACTCATTTCGGTGAACCAGTTCATTAGTAAGGTGGACAGGATTAAACTACCAAGTCTTCTATTTCCAAGTACTAGTACATAATAAAAGCATCAAACAAACATATATCTATGTCCTATGGTCACTGCATTGTCTTGCCAAATCAAAATAGAGACACGGTTCAAATCATATCAGTTCAAGACAAAGCAGCAGTGAAAGAATACAAAGTGTGGGAAACTACACAGCACAACAAGATTTCAGATGGGTACCACGGGTCTACATGTACAACAACACTATTGGATCTGTTGTGATGCTAGTAATGTGCATGATATGAGAAGTCAATTGTATACACAATTGAATTGAAATCAACAGAGCTATTGATAATAGCAAACATGTTAAAGAAACATGCGTGAACATACCTACTGTGCCATTGGAGTTTCGATTGGATCCTTCAATTTAAAAATAAGTTTGTATGAGTAAATATAGTGATACAAGAGCAAAGTAGTATGCATGATAGCAATCATAGTTAAAAAAGGTGCGCCTAGGCTCTAGGCGTTGGCAAAATGCACTGCGCATAACTATGCTTAATCTATGCATAACTGCGCATAAGCATGCGCTTTGGTCAGTAAAGCGCAAGGCGGTGGCAAAACACACAATTAACGCCTAGCGCTTTGTTGAACTATGATAGCAATGGAATCTTAAATTAGAACAATTGTTCTTCAGGTTTAGGCACTTGTTCTACATGAACAGAGTACAGTAAGACGCAAGAATATAGTACTTAAAAATAGAAAATGAGCTCATAGACCTTACCACGTTCTTGGTTCGGGACCAGTACAGAACAAGGCATTCCCAGTCATCGTCTAGTAAATGTGTCTCAGGAGAACATAAGGGAATTTGATGAGTTTCTTTGCCGGTGAAGTACGTTTTCTTCAGGTAATTCCGATACTGCCACCAAGCATTCTTGAATATAGCAGAGGTATTAGCACAGGTTACCTCATCCTGAGTTTCCAAATCGGTCCTTCTCTATAGAGAAAAATGGGAAAATTTGTTGTATTATAACCATCATGGAGGTAGGATGTATGGGACAAAGCAAAGTAATTGCCATGAATAACATTACTTACACATAACTCCTAGACAAACACCTGCAACTGGCATTACTTACTCTAACCAGGGCTCAGTGGAAGCACTAGGAGACATTTCCCGGTAAGAGAGGCTACCAAGGATAAACAACTAGATAGTCAAATCCCACACATACCAAGCATTTCAATAGCATACACACAATATGCTCTATATGTGCAAATACAACATGGCATCACAACATGACTCTACAACTCAAGTATTTCATTTAATAGGCACCGAGGAGCGAGATATTACAAACATGGGTCTCATGACCCAACATTCAGAGCATACAAGTCAAAGCACAAGCGGAAGCTTAACATGTCTGAGTATAGACATTTATAAATGAAAAAGGCTGAGAAGCCTGACTATCTACAAGATCCTGCCGAGGGCACAAGATTGTAGCTGAGGTAACAAGCTAAACGTCGAAGTTCATGCAGAACTACTAATGAGACTGAAGTCTCTCTGCAAAAACATAAAATAGGCAAACGTGAGTACAAATGTACCCAGCAAGACTTACATCAGAACTAACTACATATGCATCATTATCAACAAAGGGGATGGTGGGGTTTAACTGCAGCAAGCCAGCTTTGACTCGGTGGATATCCTGAACTACGACTGCAAGTAACTCTTTTGAGGTGGCGCACACGAGTCCAGATATTCACCATATCAATACACCACTATAGATCCGCTCCCATCTCCCTACGAGAACGCCATCCATAGCACTCACGCTTATCTTGCGTATTTTGGAATATCCACTTTCACTTGTCTATGAACTGTACAGGCAACCCAGAAGTCCTTTACTGCGGACATGGCTATTTGAATAGATGATGCTAACCCTGGAGGGGTGTACTTCTTCACACACGCCCTCGCCACTTACCGCCATGTACACGTCATGTATCTCGGCAACCTTCAAGCGGAAGCCTGGCGAGGGTGTCGGCCTCGACCGACCTAAACACTCAAGTCTCTAGTCCAGGTTTATCTCCTGTTCAGGTTTCATCCGCAGGGAGTCCGGTCGAGGTTTCCACATACGACCCCGAACAATGTGTGCAGGTTTCCCGAGACACCAAACGGGCGCCCGGTACACCGTGCCACGTGCCTACTGCATCACAGCCCACCCCTCAGGTCAGCGCTGCCCACGGCCTCCATCATACTACAAACACCAGAAACTACTTGCAACTCCTGGACAGAGTACAAGGGTGATTAAGAAGCAGAGAGGGTCCATTGGTTTCGGGCCCAATGCGTGGTAGTAACTATTTCATGGATCACAAACACAGAACTCAGTTCATGAGGACGGCTTCAATGAGACAACCCACCATGTACTCCTACATGGCCTCTCACCGCTACCTTTACCATATCGTATTCACACACTTAGCTCACACATAGTAGGACATGTTCACACACCTCTGATTCATCCCCGATGAATCAGACCAGACTCAACTCTAAGCAGTAGCAGGCATGACGAACAAGCATGAATGAGTAGGCACAACAGGGCTCAAACAACTCCTACTCATGCTAGTGGGTTTCATCTATTTACTGTGGCAATGACAGGTCATGCGAAGGATAAAGGGGTTCAGCTACCGCAGCAAGTAACAGATGAATCGTTGTTGTCCTAATGCAGTAAAAGAGAGCAGGAGCGAGAGAGTGGGATTGTATCGGAATGAACAAGGGGGTTTTGCTTGCCTGGCACTTCTGAAGATAGTATAGTTCTTCATCGGTGTCATCGATCACATCGTCGGTACACGTCTACTGAGAGGGGACAAGCACCGACAAACAAGGAAGAACTCAATCAATGCAATGCACAATATGATGCATGATCATGACATGGAAATATGTTGTGGTTTGAGCTAATGCAACTAGCAGCAAGTTTAAATGGAGTTCGTTTGAATCCAAGATTCAAATTCAAGCTCCATATATGACATTTCAAATGCCATTAATTCAAATTGTCATATACAGTAGCTTTAGGTTTCTCAAACATGCATTAAAATGCCGTAAACAGATTCTTTGGATTTTTCTGATAATTTTTCATATATAACTTGTTTCATTTGGAGTTACGGTTGATTTTATATGATTTTTAGAAGTTTTGGATATTTTCTGAAATTAAATAAATCAAATAGATATATTTAAAATCCAGGAAAGCATTACTGTGTCAGCCTGACGTCAGGATGACGTCATCAGGTCAACAGTGTCGGCATAGGTCAAACCTGACGCTGGGACCCACTGGTGAGTGACTAGGCTAAATAACAGAGACTAATAGTGCTAATTTAATCCTAACTAAACGTGTTAGTGGGCGTGGGCCCACATCTCAGCGATACAGAGTTTAGTTAGTGAGGTGATTAACCTCTAACAGTGGTAATTATCACTAACTAAAACCTAAACTAACTCTAGTCAAAGGCCGGCCCCACATGTCATCGACACAGGGGGGCCCAGTCGTGGTCAAAGTGGGTCAAACCCACTGGCGTTCTGCCGGCGGCGAGGCCAGATGCGGCGGCGGGCTTCGGATTTGGTGCTCCGTCGACCAAATAGACAGCGGAGATGCGCTACGTGCAACTAGGCATGCGCCTCATCCAATGGTGCTAGTGGCTGGACGCGGGGAGGCCAGAAACGACGCCGACGACGACCTTGGCGGCTGCCAGAGCTTGGGTGAGCTTGGGGTCGTCGCTGTGACGGCCGTGGTGGCTCGTGCGAGGCACCTACGTGATCTACACGGCGTGCGGAGGAAGCTGAGCACGACGGACGGACCATTAGATGGCCGGAGACACGTCGGCGGCGAGCACAGGCGGTGGTGCGTGTGGGCGAGCTCGGGGCAGCGTGTGCGGTGCACAAGAGGAAGAATGGAGAGGGGGAGAAGAGTCAGTGGCTCATAGCGGTCACGGCAACATAGACGGCGGCCTCGCGGAGGAACTGGAGCAAAGCAGGGCGGCAAGGGGATCTCCGGCATCGGGAGGTTGAAGACGAGCTCGGTGAGGTCGTTCGGGGCGTCCGGTGGCACGTGGGTCATCGGGGAGGCATAGGCGACGATGGCGGAGCTCTGGGACACGATGGTGAGGCGAGGCGATGACGGTGGCCGTGGCAGCAGCGAGCGGCGGCGATGAGCACTCGGGTGTGCGAGAGAGAGAGGCGAGGGAGAGACAAGGGGGAGAGTGAGGGGGTCCAGAGCGGCACCGAGGAGGGGCTTCGAGGCGCCTCGGTGAGGCAGGCAAGCAGGAAGGTGGCGTGGCGAGCTCGGCGGCGTCGTGGTGTCCCTCCTCTGCCTACTGGCAGAGGTAGGTGATTACTGGCACAGGCCAGATGGGCTGGGCCAGCCAGGTAAGTGGCCTCTGGCCTTTCTCTCTCTCTCTTTTCTAAATTGCTTGTTGTTTTCTAATTTTCTGCAACTGTTGGGCTTTATTAAAAATACTAAAACGTTTCCATGAATCCTGAAAATAATTGTGGGCTTTGTTGGGATTATTCCTAACAGACCTCACTTAAATCCAGAATTATTTGGGCATTTGAATTATTTTATAGCATTTAAATGCCCAAATGCAAATAGGTAATGATTTAATCCAGTGACCTTATGTGTCCTAGAAAAATGTGAACCAATTTTGGCAAAGGTTCTGGACCAAGACAAATGATGGACATTTTAGAAGGGCATTTCAGGTTCATTGAAAAAGATTTTGGTAAACCCTAGTTGTTTTCACGGGGGGTGCTGGGGGTTCTGTCATCCCCATTTCAACTTTCTGTGAAAAGTAAACATGATGCAACACCAGATGCTAGCACTAGGCATTACTAGAACTAGGGATGTGACAACTCACCCCCACTAAACAAGAATCTCGTCCCGAGATTCAAGACATGAGGTAAGAAGACAAAGGGGACACTAAGTATCACAAACTTCATGATCCAACTGTCTTCTCGGGGTTGTTGATTTGTCGACTCAAATTGATCTTGGCGTATTTGCTTTTGAGATCTTCATCCAACATGAGGATAAAAAACGAGACATGTCTACATAGATGGATCATCTTAATGATCACAAGATCTACTCGCGGTATGAGACGTATAAACATCTCTCGAGCTGAGACACGAGGCATACATCCGAAGGGATGGAGTGAAACAGATGACGAGGAGTCACTATGTAGACAACAGATCCACACTTTAAAAGGTGTTGAACGGTTGTCAACGTAGCGAGGAGTTGAGTTTTCCATGATACCACAACGAGACACCTTAGGGATGGTGACTCGTAGATATATCCCCTTAAGTGGCAAAAAGAATTACCTTTGATTCAGAGATCATTGAAACTCTTTATACCAGCCTAAGGCAAATCACAATCGATAATTTGAAGGAGTCTGAAAGAATGACATTCTCGGGCCAGAATGGATGATGTGGACTACCTTGTTGAAGACAACACAAGGGATATTTTTCTTATCATCGGGAATGGATGGAACCCATGGTAGGACCACTTTGAGGATGATCCCGATCAGTAATTACTGAGAAGGGTAATCCATAGTAGGGTGGCACGATGGCGGTGCAAGCTGGGAACAACATGCAAATGATGGGAATGATTCTGGTAACTGGGGAGAAACCCAACAGTAGAGAGTGAATCCACTGTTTGAAAGGGTTATAGCATAACCGAGGAAACTGAGAGCACTATGCAATTAATGCCGATGATAAAACCTAACACTTGCGCGTGCTCTCAAGAACTTGAGCATTTCCATATTCATCAAGGCTTTACCAATATCCGTGTCAAGGATCCTGGCAACACAACATACTATCGTGATGAATACCGGTGGAGGATGCAGATACGAAGGAAGATAACACTTTCTCAGGTTTCACCTTAGCAGGGCCAAGGGGAAAAATTTGGATGATCGACCGAGAGACATTTAGCACTCCACTTCTAATGTTCTCCTTGATGTGCTAGTGCAACCCATTTAATTAAAATGGTTTGGTACCCAGAACATCGAGTAAAAGGTCGGACTTCGGGAGCACAATAATCCATAAGGAATAACTATGGAGTAAATCCTACGAAATCCTCATGGGGAGGTGGCCAACTTCCTCAATCAAGATACTACAATAATGGGTCTTCCGGTTGGGTGTGTTGTCCATGACAACCACTTTACAAGGTTACAGAGAGATCAATATTGTAGTTCTTGGGAAATGTTCCCATCATCATATCTGCGTGAGATTCAGATCTGGTTGGTGTCAGAATATTCTAGACTCATCAAGTCTAGAAAGAAAAAATTAAAGTTGGCAACACAAATCAACGAGATGACGTTGCGAGATTCTCAGGGAATGAACTACGATAGCAAGCTCCAAAACATGAGCTGGTTCTGCTACAAACATGTGAACACGTTGTCCCAGACAAGCATGAACACACGGTAGTCTTACAACAAAACACTACCGAGTTCAGGAGGGGAACCATCAACGAGGATAGAAAAGTCCTAACATAAGTCATGATTCTTAAGAAGGAACTTCTTCTCCTTGAACAAATCAATCGGTGGCTTGGTGTGGTAGGGACACATATAGAGTGAAGGTTGCAAGTCTCCAAACCACAAAGTACTTCGCACATGTGCATGAGTGATTTGGGATGATTCCAAAGGAAGCAACATTGAATTTCTCAAATCCATGGCGGCAACTTGCATCAAATGCACATGAATTAGAGGAAATCACTTCTTTCGTCCGGGCATATGCTCCATGCACGGGACATGAAGATAACGCTTATAAAAGTTTCCAACACTGGCTTAATGTTCAACAAAATTATGGAGAGGACAAGGATGTTGTTGATGGGCTCAACAACAATTCATCCAGGTTACCATAAAAATGGAGTTCCACAATTATGTGAACAAGTGATAGCATTGGTCAGACCCAAAAGATATAATGGTGTATGCTCAAGGGATCAACCACGAGTAAGACAACATTATGAACATCATTGGTTCTGATTTGATTTGATGATAGCCCATACTCAAGTCAAAGTTTTGACAAGGCAATAGATCCAACAACTGATCATGAGGACCAATCGATGGAGATATCATCTTTCTTCAACGCACACACACACAAAAGATATACCTTTGGAATGAACTAAGTCAGATAAAGCTTTATCTTCCAACTCCCAAGTTGTTGTTTAGCTCAACCAACTAGTTCAGGGTATCCAACACAAAATCTTGGAGAGTGGGTGGTTTGGAGGAAAACCAACATGATCACGAACTCAACATAGCGGTCAGGTGACAACCTGGTAATACATCCGAGAAGATATTCGGAACATCACGAACCACCAATATGTTACTAAGCTCGAGAACAATCTTGCTTTTCAGAGCAAGACCATATGATCAAATAAGCAAGGGATTGAATAATCATGACTCATTGATTGAAGAGTGCACCAGAAATAAGGACTAGGTAGCACAATCTATCTTAGAATGATGATTCAATAACCAACACGCTAAGAATGAGAATATTGTCCATTTACTACCAAGCAACGAGTTGCTCTGAGTATTGATTTCACACATCAAAGTTCACCTCTCGGCATTCCGGTTGCAATAACATGGAAAACCGAGGAATGAGCAATGATGGCAAGAAGTATCACTGCGTCAAGAATTCATACAAGATGATGCAATTCTCATGACGATCCTGACATGAAGAGGGTAACACTCCAAGGTAGAATAGAACAAAAGCTGGAATAGTATTTGATCTGCGGAACACAACTGCTTTGACCCAATCCTGGAAAAGGATGAGATACTGGAGTTTGTTTCTCCTAGTCATTTTGGAATAGAATGGCTTGACGGACCACAAGAGTAACAGGCATCAATGAACGAATGCATGCATACTCTTGACTATTAATTGATAGACGAGGGTCGGAGGACAACTAAAGCAGGACAACTCAAAGGAACATACGATTTTCAGAATTGTGGATGCATAGATTAGTATGTCGAACCAAGTTCAACAAGTTTCTTCCGGATAACCCATGCAGAAAAGTAGAATTGGCAGAGTCGCAATATAGAATGGAGAACCCATCGAGAGCACTCCTGTTGTGATCTTTTGATCCATTAACCATCTGTCGTAAGTGGTTCATAGTATTTGGAAGAAGGGAATACCATGAACCTCGAGGACTAATGCAAAGGTTACTAATTTCCTAAAGGAACTAGCAAACACTATCAACATGAGGTAAGTGGGGTGAATCTGGGGTTCATAACCCAGGAGTAGAATATGTGCTAACTAAATGGCATCACAGGATGCTTTCGAGAATAATGGCCAGAATCATCACACTGGGAACGCAAAACATGGTTCGATTACTAGGTGGCACTCTAAGACACCTAGGGTCATAATAATAACTCCAACATATATGTCAAGGCAACAAAGTACCTCAACTCACCGATTAGTGTGGTTAATCTGGCCCAAGGGAACATCGAAACGGGAGGAAGGGATTTTGCAAATGCTTCAGACTATTTAGAAACCTGGAATGACTCAGACAGCATAACGACATGCTACAAAAATGGTGGCATAACCACTCAGAAGCACAATATCAAGGTTTTGAGGTCAACAGTTAACATACGGAGGTAGAAACTGAACTGAGGCTTAAATCCAACAATCTTATGAGTCTACCGATTAGTAACACGTAATCTAGATAGAAAGAAGAGAAAGCCTAGTTCCTTATCCCCATAGGAAGATAAGATGACTCAGATCAGAAGGGCATAAGGTAAAGGAGTAAAAAGAGCCTTACGTTCCATCCCACAATCAATTCCCTTACATAACTAAAGAATTTCTAGACTCAACTTCGACCAGTTTGGCTTGGTAATCCTACAGGCAGTCAGGCTCTGATACCAAAGCTGTCAGGACCCTGATCCTATGCCACACCGATCTAGCATGTAACACCTCATATCCCTTTGCGGCCTCACGCATGGTATTCCCGCGGGTGTCGCCTTACCAGGCCCGGGACCGTTTGCGCCTTTTGGCTCACGTATCTGATAGTGTCACTAGCATGCATATGACAAAGAACCCGGGCTGACATGGCTAGTCGTAAACCCAAAGTGGCACTAACTTACATGGACATGCATACATGACCCAACAACAAACGTGTCGGTCATCAGCGAGTGAATCTGGGCTGTAGCAACTGGGCTAGCAGGACTCTAGTAAACCGGGCTGTAGTAGGCTAACAGGACTCCGGTAGACACCGAGTGACATTTCCCCGAAGGGACGGACACAAGAATGAAGAAGGACACATGCCGGCCAGCCTAAGTGTTCCGGAGCAGTAGCAAGCTACCAGGGCTTAGTGGAAGCACTAGGAGAAGTTTCCCGGTAAGAGAGGCTACCAACGATAAACAACTAGATAGTCAGATCCCACACATACCAAGCATTTCAATAGCATATACACAATATGCTCGATATGTGCAAATACAACATGGCATCACAACATGACTCACCAACTCAAGTATTTCATTTAATAGGCTCTGAGGAGCGAGATATTACAAACATGGGTCTCATGACCCAACATTCAGAGCATACAAGTCAAAGCACAAGCGGAAGCTTAACATGTCTGAGTACAGACATTTATAAATGAAAAAGGCTGAGAAGCCTGATTATCTACAAGATCCTACCGAGGGCACAAGATCATAGCTGAGGTAACAAGCTAAACGTCGAAGTTCATGCGGAACTACTAGTGAGACTGAAGTCTCTCTACAAAACATAAAATAGGCAAACGTGAGT
Organism: Triticum dicoccoides; assembly: GCF_002162155.2. Classification (NCBI taxonomy): domain Eukaryota; kingdom Viridiplantae; phylum Streptophyta; class Magnoliopsida; order Poales; family Poaceae; genus Triticum; species Triticum dicoccoides. Next base: position 170,026,221 of record NC_041393.1, read on the forward strand.
ACAGATGTACCCAGCAAGACTTACATCAGAACTAACTACATATCAACAAAGGGGATGGTGGGGTTTAACTGCAGCAAGCCAGCTTTGACTCGGTGGCTATCTTGAACTACGACTACAAGTAACTCTTTTGAGGTGGCGCACACGAGTCCACATATTCACCATATCAATACACCACTATGGATCTGCTCCCGTCTCCCTATGAGAACGCCATCCATAGCACTCACGCTTATCATGTGTATTTTGGAATATCCACTTTCACTTGTCTATGAACTGTACAGGCAACCCAGAAGTCCTTTACCGCGGACACGGCTAGTCGAATAGATGATGTTAACCCTGCAGGGGTGTACTTCTTCACACACGCTCTCGCCACTTACTGCCATGTACACATCATGTATCTCGGCAACCTTCAAGCGGAAGCCTGGCGAGGGTGTCGGCCACGACCGACCTAAACACTCAAGTCTCTAGTCCAGGTTTATCGCATATTCAGGTTCCATCCGCAGGGAGTCCGGCCGAGGTTTCCACATACGGCCCCGAACGATGTGTGCAGGGTTCCCGAGACACCAAAGGGCGCCCGGTACACCATGCCACGTGCCTACCGCATCACAGCCCACCCCTCGGATCAGCGCTGCCCATGGCCTCCAGCATACTACAAACACCAGGAACTACTTGCAACTCCTGGATAGAGGACAAGGGTGATTAAGAAGCCGAGAGGGTCCATTGGTTTTGGGCCCAATGCGTGGTAGTAACTGTTTCATGGATCACAAACACAGAACTCAGTTCCTGAGGATGGCTTCAATGAGACAACCCACCATGTACTCCTACATGGCCTCTCACCGCTACCTTTACCAAATCGTATTCACACACTTAGCTCACACACAGTAGGACATGTTCACACATCTCTGATTCATCTCCGATGAATTAGACCAGACTCAACTCTAAGCAGTAGCATCCATGACGAACAAGCATGAATGAGTAGGCACAACAGGGCTCAAACAACTCCTACTCATGCTAGTGGGTTTCATCTATTTATTATGGCAATGACAGGTCATGCAAAGGATAAAGGGGTTCAGCTACCGCAGCAAGTAACAGATGAATCGTTGTTGTCCTAATGCAGTAAAAGAGAGCAGGAGCGAGAGAGTGGGATTGTATCAGAATGAACAAGGGGGTTTTGCTTGCCTGGCACTTCTAAAGATAGTATAGTTCTTCATCGGTGTCACTGATCACATCGTCGGTACACGTCTACTGAGAGGGGACAAGCACCGACAAACAAGGAAGAACTCAATCAATGCAATGCACAATATGATGCATGATCATGACATGGAAATATGTTGTGGTTTGAGCTAATGCAACTAGCAGCAAGTTTAAATGGAGTCGGTTTGAATCCAAGATTCAAATTCAAGCTCCATATATGACATTTCAAATGCCATTAATTCAAATTGTCATATACAGTAGCTTTAGGTTGCTCAAACATGCATGAAAATGCCGTAAACAGATTCTTTGGATTTTTTTGATAATTTTTCATATATAACTTGTTTCATTTGGAGTTACGGTTGATTTTATATGATTTTTAGAAGTTTTGGATATTTTCTGAAATTAAATAAATCAAATAGATTTATTTAAAATCCAGAAAAGCATTACTGCGTCAGCCTAACGTCAGGATGACGTCATGAGGTCAACAGTGTCGGCATAGGTCAAACCTGACGCTGGGACCCACTGGTGAGTGACTAGCTAAATAACAGAGACTAATAGTGCTAATTTAATCCTAACTAAACGTGTTAGTGGGCGTGGGCCCACATCTCAGTGATACAGAGTTTAGTTAGTGAGGTGATTAACCTCTAACAGTGGTAATTATCACTAACTAAAACCTAAACTAACTCTAGTCAAAGGCCGGCCCCACATGTCATCGACACAGGGGGGCCCAGTCGTGGTCAAAGTGGGTCAAACCGACCGGCGTTCTGCCGCGGCGAGGCCAGATGCGGCAGCGGGCTTCGGATTTGGTCCTCCGTCGACCAAATAGATAGCGGAGATGCGCTACATGCAGCTAGGCATGCGCCGTATCCAATGGTGCTAGTGGCTGGACGCGGGGAGGCCAGAAACGACGCCGGCGACGACCTTGGCGGCTGCCGGAGCTCGGGTGAGCTTGGGGTCGTCGCTGTGACGGCCGTGGTGGCTCGTGCGGGGCACCTACATGATCTATGCGGCGCGCGGAGGAAGCTGGGCACGATGGACGAACCATTAGATGGTCGGAGACACGTCGGCGGCGAGCACAGGCAGCGGTGCATGCGGGCGAGCTTGGGGCGGCGTGTACAGTGCACGAGAGCAAGAACGGAGAGGGGGAGAAGGGTCAGTGGCTCCCAGCGGTCACGGCAACATAGACAGCGGCCTCGGGGAGGAACTGGAGCATAGCAGGGCGGCAAGGGGATCTCCGGCATCGGGAGGTTGAAGACGAGCTCGGTGAGGTCGTTCGGGGCGTCCGGTGGCACGTGGGTCGTCAGGGAGGCGTAGGTGACGATGGCGAAGCTCTGGGACACGATGGTGAGGCGAGGCGATGATGGTGGTCGTGGCAGCAGCGAGCGGCGGCGGTGAGCACTCGGGTGTGCAAGAGAGAGAGGCAAGGGAGAGACAAGGGGGAGAGTGAGGGGTCAGGGGGTCCAGAGCGGCACCGAGGAGGGGCTTCGAGACGCCTCGGTGAGGCAGGCAAGCAGGGAGGTGGTGTGGCAAGCTCGGCAGCGTCGCGGTGTCCCTCCTCTGCCTACTGGCAGAGGTAGGTGATGACTGCCACAGGCCAGATGGGCCGGGCCAGCCAGGTAAGTGGCCTCTGGCCTTTCTCTCTCTCTCTCTCTCTTTCTAAATTGCTTGTTGTTTTCTAATTTTCTGCAACTCTTGGGCTTTATTAAAAATACTAAAACGTTTCCATAAATCCTGAAGATAATTGTGGGTTCTGTTGGGATTATTCCTAACAGCCCTCACTTAAATCCAGAATTATTTGGGCATTTGAATTATTTTATAGCATTTAAATGCCCAAATGCAAATAGGTAATGATTTAATCCAGTGACCTTATGTGTCCTAGAAAAATGTGAACCAATTTTGGCAGAGGTTCTGACCAAGACAAAAATGATGGACATTTTAGAAGGGCATTTCAGGTTCATTGAAAAAGATTTTGGTAAACCCTAGTTATTTTCAGGGGGGTGCTGGGGGTTCTGTCATCCCCATTTCAACTTTCTGTGAAAAGTAAACATGATGCAACACCAGATGCTAGCACTAGGCATTACTAGAACTAGGGATGTGACACGTATCAACCGTCTCATCGAGGGCCTTCATGTGGCTGTCGAAGTGCTGGTATGTAGCCTTGAACATAGCACGGACACCTGGGTCCAGATCGGGACCATATTGCGGCAGCCCGTCATCCTCCCGCACCTCATCCTCGTCACTCTTGCTTGCGGTTGACATCGCGCGCAGTGATAAACCTGGCGCTCTCTGATACCAGCTGATACGGCTCAAATAGCTTTGAGTCGATTTTGTGGGATTTCCCTGATCTTTCACCGGCGCAAAGAGCTAGCAGAATATACTTGATCGGAAGCAGTGTACTAGAGCAGACAGAGATATATATGTGTAGAGATGTGTACGTGTGGAAGAACTTGGACTAGATGGATCGGAAGTAGTGGACGTGGTGTAGTAGTACTAGAGCTAGACTAGATGGATGGATTATGCTAATGATGATTAGTGGCGGAGGCGGCGGGAACGGAATAATTAGCAGATGAGAACTAAGCAGCAGCAGACGGAAGGAAAAGAGATGAGATCAATCCTTGCAGGTCAAGAACCGAACTAACTAGTGCCCTGGAAATCAAGTCGCCGGAACACAAGCAATCACGAACCAAATTATGGAACGCAGGAAAAAGACTGCCTCATCATCGGATGCATCTGAGAATATTTTCCATCAACTAAAACCTAGCTTTTACATAGCCACTCGGCCTTTATTTATATAGGTGCACGCACGCAACCTGGGCTAAGCCCGTAACTCACAAGGACACACCAACAGACTTGAAAAAAAACTAATTAACTAGGAGGAGCAAAACTAATGTAGTAAATTCTCCGTATAACTAGGAGACCTTCATGTATATGGTTTAATTAATTTCAACGAGGTGGAGTCCGAAAGTTTGGCTTGATATCTTCTGTTGTTGGTGTCGCTGGCGATTGATATTTATGTTGTAGCATCGACTGATATGCTCGCGGTACGGGCCCAAGTATACCTGCACCTGTTCTCCTCATGCCAGCTTCTACTCCATGTTGTGCTGGTATGATATATTTTCTACAGCCAGAGTCGCATGCATCCTTCTCAGCCGTGACCTTCTCCGATGGTGCAATAATATTAGCTACATAGCTAGGGGTGATCACATCAAACTTCAAGAAGAATTCTCATAACGGGAAGGGATACAAGCCTCAATTTTGGTAGCACCGCACAAAATTTATATGGCTTTATCTACCTGCTGTCAGCTAACCTCATGGTGCTCCAGGTATTCCTACATTCGTAACTAGGTACAATGACCACCACAAGATGAAATTAGCTTATTCGTACATTGACTTGCTGAATGTAGTGCGGAACGATCCTGTCATGTGTGGAGGAGCAAACAAGCAATGCAGCCGAAGGTGGAAATCAACCAAGGACTTATGAAATTATATATAATATTCCCCAGGCAGGTCAGTATCCCCTTCATCTAGATGATCGTGTTTTGTCATGCTGAGCTATTGATATGTGCTACTATTTTGCAACACCGTTTAAGTATAGCTATTGTTTTCCTAACTTTTCAGATTCAGGACAATGAAGATGATTTCAGGGGAACTTCACAATATGGACTCATGTTGAGTCATCTCTATTGCCTCATGTGTTTGCTGCAAATGTGTCAGTATCAATTGCAAGATGACGCAACTAGCTAGCTGTGGAGTTGCCAACATGCTCAAAGTGCTCGCAACATTGAGAAGAGACAAGCATGCCCAGGAAATTAATACGTGCATAGGGAGGCCCTTTGCTCAGAGAAGCATCGACCGATTTTCTTTATTTCCACACCTTCTCACAGCTTTGTATTGGTTATAGTATGGTGAATCATTAAGATGCATAAACGTGTTGAACTTTTGTTCTTCTGAATGTTAGTATGCATACCATATCTTCTGAAGCTTAGTTTAATGTGAGTGTCTGCATCCAGTACCGCATCCTCTAATTTTGTGGATGCACACAGAGAAAATAAATCTCCTTAATTTACTCCATAACCACCCTATTAAATAGGCCTAGTAACAAACCAGGCGCACGCAGTGGCCGGCGGGCACATGCATCCTGCATGCATGGCCAGTCAGCCAAGTCCATGCACCAACTCCAATGCAGCAACGCAAAAGAAGAGAGCGGTTCTTGGGAAAAAGCGAGTAGTTAGTGCAGCGGGCCTTATAAACACGAACAGCTCGCTATCCAGCTTCCGTCTCCCCCCAATTCCCCCTGCTCCCCAATCTTCCTCACTCGTACAGAAAACACCTGCTCCTCTTCTTCCACTCCTACAGAAATCCCCAGCCCTCCTTCTTCCCCACTCGCGCTGCCACTAGGCTCGTCTCTGGCTACTCTGCTCAAACCCATGAGCTTGGCGCGACGCCCACAAGGAAAATGGAGTTGGCTGGCCCAGCGCCAAGAAGATGAGGCTCCCGCTAGCGGTGACACTGGTTGTAGATCCCGCACCTGGTAGCGCG
>NC_041393.1:170032391-170052094 GCF_002162155.2 Triticum dicoccoides
GGATCTGAGGAACCGGTAGAATCTCCGGTGGACTGCATCAGCGATCTCCCGGACGTCATCCTTGAGGAGATCATCTCGCTTCTCCCCACCAAGGATTGCTGCGACACACAAGTCCTCTCAACTCGGTGGCGCCCTCTATGGCGCACCGCGCCCCTCAATCTCGACTGTGTCAGATATCTGTCCTTCCTAAATTTGATCTCCTCAGAGCCATCGTCTCTTCTCACCAGCAGGTCCCCGTTCAATGCCTCTGCATCCCGATGCGCTACATGATGTCCATACTCGGCATGATGGACGCTTGGCTGACATCCCCTGAATTCAGAAAAATCCAGAAGTTTGAGTTGTACCATTACCACAAAAGTTTCATACCACGAACACACCAAGAATTCATGCCCACACCACTGTTGTCCATCTCGCGGTTTTCCTCCTCTCTACACACCGCCACCTGCACCCGGTGCCATCTACCAGACGATGTGGTACAAATGCTATGACTCCCACTGCTAAACAAACTTTTGCTTGTGGTGGTTTATCTGTAGGAGGCCTCACTGCACAACATCATCCACTCTAGTTGCCCATCCCTGGAGCGCTTGCTGATTGTTTTGGGAATAGAAATCTGTATTAGTTGTCTCCAAATAAAGTCACCTCACCTTAAAAGCATTATATTGGAATTTGTTTTGAAGGATAGCAAGTCATCATTGAAGATGCCCCTTCACTTCAAAGGTTGCTCCTTGATAATTGTTATATACCTTCACAAATAACTGTCGTCTCTGCAACCAAACTGGATACCTTGGGTGTAATTAGTGACCCATTTAATGATCACAAGGAGTTGGTGTTTGGCTCCTCACTTTTGCAAGTACCGTATATTATCATCTACACAGTTGTAATCATAAGCTGCTTTTTTAATTTGTGCGCATAAGTTTTATATCATCGTGGAGTACACTTTGGGTACTAATATTATGTTATATGCTCAATGAAGAGTTCGTCCATTGATAGCCTATCAATGCTGCTGGATTCTGTCAAGATCATATATATCAGAATGTTTAGTTTTGATCTGGACATAATTATTGGCTTGCTGTGATGCTTTCGATCTCTGGAGAATTTATATATAGAGGTGATGATTTCATGCACATTGAAAGCCCGTATATATTGTACTAGAATTAATTGTTCAGCTATCGTTCTTTTGACATACTCTTTTTTCAGACCTTAATTGTTTTCAATCTTCATGTCTACTTAGGCAGAACCACATGGAGCAAAACATATAACCAATCGGTGGCGTAATAAGCACCAGGATTTTCTCAGTTCTCATGAAATTCATTTGAGGACAATAACGATGGAACGATATGCATCCAACTAGGCAAACAGAAGCTTTGTCACATTCTTCCTGTTGAGTGCGAGGTTACTATTGTCCATGAGGCTTAATTTTTACCGCAAGAGATTTCTCACATTCGAACATGTTGAACAGCAAAAAAAGAAGTTTCAGGTGGACAAATGGGCTTCTAAACATGCTCGGCTTCTATTTACAACAAGTTGTAGTCATCCTGAAATAAATTGTTTTGCATAGGATGTTGATTTTATGGATCAAACCGATCCATTTGCTTGTGACTGCAAAAAAGAGTGGTTGGGTTAGATGTTACTTCCATGTTCAATCTGGGTTTTGTCTAAAAATTTGATGAACAATTAATCCATGGGCTTTTTGTACCATTTGTATGCTTGAGTTGCATGTTGTTGCCCTCGTACTCCCCTCCACCTGCCACTAAACTGCCGCATCTTCCACGGCTGCTGTTCGTTCCCGTCCGAGGCCTCGCCGTCGTTCTCCGCCTTGGTTCGCTCGCTGTGCCCGCCGCCATCTGGCGTTGTCAACATGGTCAACAACCAAGAGGAATCAGGAGATGATTGTACGTGGAGAGGCTGACAGTAGGGACCCACCAGGGTCATTGCATTTTGCAAGCAGGTGCCTCGTTATTACAAGCCAAAAAAATACTTCCTCCTAATTCTTTGACAACTAGGTCCCACGCCATTGTCAATGTAGTCAATAAACGAGAAAATTACACAATGAGCGGATAACACCAGGGACCCAGCAGCTCGCCCAGTTGTTTTTTAGTCTCAGAGATGGAGATCAACTGCGCACTGTGCGGGGGCTGTGGCCCGTCTAGCCCTCGCTTACGCTTTTATTAAGCACATGACGAGCCTAGTTGATATATTTTTTCTTTCTGAAAATGGCTAGCCCGGTTCTTTTTTTTGGAGGATACCAAAACCGAGGCCTACTTGCTTTTCTCTACCCTGCTGGGTTGCAAATCTTTCAAGACGAGGAGGGATGTAAGTAGTAAGAAATGGGCTTCCCTAGAAAATGGGCTATAAGTTGTAAGAAATGGGCTGTAAATTTTTAAACCAAAGCCAACCAGTAATTGCATTAAAATATCATTTTTTTTCAGGATTTCTCTACCCTCTACTCTTATAAAAACCAAAGCCAACTGGCAATTACATTAAAATATCATCTTTTCTCCCACAAGATAAGCTATTCATACAAATGCATCTTCATGTTCCGTGCAACAAACGGGCATCTTGCTAGTTAAGATTCTAAATTTCATTCATTTTTTTGCGGAGAATTGTTTTTTGAATTTCATTTTGATATAATTTTTTGAAAATTATTTTTAATGTGACTCAAAATTTCGTGATTAAAAGAGTTCGGACACCACCGAAATATGCAAAATTTTGTTGAATTTTTTTAGCAGTGCCCAGAATATATGGTCTGTAATGCTAATAAAAAATATGGGCTTCAAATATCCTTAAGAATTAGCAAATGGGTTGTAAATTATTGAAAATAATGGCTAACGGGATGCATGATGTTTTCCACTAATTTGGAGGCTGACTTCTGGGCCTACTAGGTTGACGATGACGTTGTCCTATTTTTTTGACGCGTACGCAAGGCTTTGTCAACTTAGTCAACACGCAACAGTGACCGTTGGATGTCCATCCAACGGCTGCCGTGCTTCTTTAATCTCTAATCTTCCAGCTCGAGCCGCTAAAACCAGCACCGGCGGGACAGCCTACTCCCTCCTCCCGTGGCTGGCTGTGCTGCCGCTAGGCCATCCCTCTAACCACCCACACATCCTGTTATTTTCCGGCGACCGTCCGCCTCACCCCGCAGCCGACCAGTTAGCGCTCGTACTCCCCTCAGCATGGGCATCCACTGCGGTGGCTTCGCTGGCTCCGGGTGGTTCCCTTCCTGGGCCTCGCCCTCGTCCACCGCATTTGTTCTCTCGGCGCGGCGAGGTTAACATAGTCAACAAACAACAGCCATCAGAAGAGGCTGATAGTAGGGGCCCACACAGGGAAATGCCTCCTTATTACGTGCAAAATAATGATTCCTCCACCTGATAGTTGGGACCCACCAAAAGGACCTTTGTATTTCGCGAAAAAAACGTTACCCTTGCTGTCAGCTCGGACCCACCGAAAGTGCCTCCTTATTACGCACAAAAAAATGAATACTCCCCCTGCTAGCTGGGACCCACCTTGGTGGGAGGCTGACTTGTGGGCCTACTAAGTTGACGGGGACAGAGGGCTTTGTCAACTTAGTCATTATGAACGATTCTAGCTCCAGTGACTGTACGATGTCCATCCAACGGTCGTAGTGCTTCTTCAACCTCTGGTCTTCGTGCTCCAGCCGCCCAAAGCAGTGTCGGTCGTGCCGCATGCTCCTGCCTCCCGTGGCCGGCTGTGCTGCCACAGAGGCCTCACCGCCCCCTACTATTCCCACTGCTGGCCAGGCCCTGCGGCGACAGCAGCCTCACACCGCAGCTGAACCAGTGAACCCTCGTACTCCTCTCCACGTGGGCTTTCATTGCCGCGTCTTCCCCAGCTCCGCGTCGTCCCCTTCCTAGGCCTCGCCGTCGTCCACCGCCCTGGTGCTCTCGGCACGGCGTGGTCAATATGGTCAAGGAAAAACTTCCATCGGAAGAGTATTATACATGGAGAGGCTGACAGCTGGGTCCACGACGGCCACAAGGAAGTGTCTCCTTATTACATGCAAAATCATTATTCCTGCACCTGACAACGGGGACCCAACGGACGGGACACCGTATTTTGCAAAAAAATGTTTCCCCCTGACTGCTGGGACCCACCAGCTACATCTTCGCATGAAAGGAAGTGCGTCCGAGCAAAAAAAACGACTCGCCCCCCTGACTGCTGGGACCCACCAGCTACATCTTCAAACGCAAGGAAGTGCCTGACAGTCCGAACCCACCTGGCCGAAGCGTATGTAGCATTGTCATTCTGGTTGCGAACGTGTACGTACATACTGGTCGATGTAGAGGTGTGCACGTGTCGTAGTAGAGGCACGCATGTGTCGTAGTAGAGGCGCGCACGTAGCATGTACACGTACGTATAGCGGCCAGGGTGCAAGAAAGAAAATACGGGCACGTACGTACATATGGCCAGGGTCTCGAACGCCTACTCGCACATACGTACGGCCAGGGCTCATGTACATGTCTGGGTCGGAACGGAGAAACATCGTCATTATCGCGTTCATGGGGAGCCAACCAGCTGGGTCAGAATGGAATGCGTTGTCGTGTTCATCGGGAGGGCTTGGATAGAATAGCCGATGGAAATGAGGCCTAGCATACCGCACAATGGAAGAAACGGCCTTGTGTTCGACCGACCACAGTCGAAACGGGATCCTGTTCATCGGGAGGGGTCTGGCGTACCACAAAACGGAGGAAACGTACTTGTGTTGGACATCCTATGTTCGAAACGGGGTCCTATTGATCGGGAGGGGTGTGGCGTACCACAAAACAGAGGAAACGGACTTGTGTTGGAGCACTACGGTCGAAACGGGGGTCCTGTTCATCGGGAGGGGTGTGGCGTACCACAAAACGGGACTCCACGGGATACTGTTCATCACCACCATCGACCTCCTCCAGCCTCCACGAGCTACTATTCATCCACCGTCGACCTCCTCCAGCCTCCACCTGTGACTGTTCATTAACGGGGTCCTGTTCACCCACCCTCCACCGCGCGCTACTCCATCGGCTACTGTTAAACCAGCCCTCTCCACGGGCTCCTATTCAACCACCCTTCATGGGCTACTGTTCATCCAGCCCTCCACCGGCTACTATTCAACTAGCCCTCCACGGGGTCGTCTTGTTCATCCAGCCCTCCATGGGGTCCTGTTCAACCAGCCCCAACCGGCTCGATCGATCGGGGTCCTGTTCATCCAGAGGCAACCACGGGGTCATGTTCATCCACCCCCACCGGGAACTGTTCATCCAAACCCCCTAGCAACGCTCACTGTTCATCCAAACCCCCCAGCTGCAATGCTCATTGTTCATCCAAACCCCCCAGCAACGCTCACTGTTCATCCAGAGGCAGCATCGATCGGCTTCAATTAGCAGCAGTAGCGAAGGAATCGCTCGATCGCTCGGGTTCAGTAACGCGTAGCCTGCAGTGCAATCGCTCGGATTCAGTTAGGCGACGCCTCGCTCGGGTTCAGTTAGAGCCCAACGCCTCGCACCCACGCACGTACGGTACAATAGAAACGCGCATCGCTCGGCCCCTGACCACCCACCGTAACCAGGAACTCCCCAATATTTTCCTCACCCTCACTTCTACCATGGTTTTTTCTGTCATGGACGGCCCAAAGAATGTCATGTAGCTACGTCTTCGGCCCGTGTAGGACGAAAAGCCCATTTTCTGTCATGATTTTTTGTCATAGAAGTAGGATCCCACCACATCTATGATGATACCGGGTTTTGTCACAATTATCGTCATAAAAGTGTCATAAGTATGACGGAAAAAAATTCGTTCGGCCCAAAATGTCACGGATGTGTCTTTTTTTGTAGTGATAGCACTCTCATTGTCACAAAGCAATGGAACATGTTTCACATATATCCCATAGTCTTTAAGAGTTTGGGTCCTCCAAAGTAATTGAGTGCAACATGAACCAACGGCAATGTATTCCGCTTCAGCGGTGGATAAGGATACCGAGTTTTGTTTCTTGGGGGACCAAGACACAAGAGATCTACCAAGAAATTGACAAGTACCCAAAGTGGAGTTTCTATCAACCTTGTCACCGGCATAGTCCTTATCGGAGTAGCCAACAAGATCAAAAGAAGACCTATTAGGGTACAAAATGCCAAAGTTTGGTGTGTGAATTAAGTATCTCACTATCCTTTTCACAGCCTTAAGATGACATTCTTTGGGGGCCGCTTGATATTGTGCACACATGCACACACTTAGCATAATGTCGGGATGGGAGGCACATATATATAACAATGAACTAATCATAGAGCGGTAAACCTTTTGGTTAAACTGTTCGCCATCCTTTGTCAAGTCAAGATGTCCACTAGTAGGCATGGGGGTACTCATACCTTTGCATTCTTGCATGTTGAACTTCTTGAATAAGTCTTTGGTGTACTTTGTTTGAGAAACAAAAGTACCCTCCTTAGTTTGCTTGATTTGCAAACCAAGAAAGAACTTGATTTCACTCATCATAGACATCTCAAACTTCTCCGACATTAGCCTTCCAAACTTTTCACTAAAATGAGGGTTAGTCGAACCAAATATGATATCATCCAATAAATTTGGCACACAAATAATTCACCATTAACCCTTTTAGTAAAAAAGTGTAGAATCAATTTTACCTATTTCAAAGCCTTTTTGAATAAGGAACTTAGTCAAGCATTTATACCACGATCTAGGAGCTTGTTTAAGACCATAAAGAGCTTTGTGAAGTTTATAAACATGATCAGGTTTCTTGGGATTAACAAAGCCGGGAGGTTGTTTAACATAAACTTCCTCCTCAATTTCACCATTCAGAAAAGCACTTTTAATGTCCATTTTATATAAAGTGATATCATGATGATTGGCATAAGCAAGTAAGATGTGAATGGACTCAAGTCTAGCAACGGGGGCATATGTCTCACTGTAGTCCATACCTTCAACTTGAGTGTAGCCTTGAGCAACGAGACGAGTCTTGTTGCGAACAACTTTTCCATCTTCATCTTGCTTATTCTGAAACACCCATTTGGTTCCAATGACATTGTGCTTCTCATCGGGCTTTTCAACCAACGTCCACACTTGGTTCCTCTCAAAATTTTGTAGCTCTTCGTGCATGGCGTTTATCCAATCCGGATCATCAAGGGCATCTTCAACCTTCATAGGTTCAATGCTAGAAATGAATGAGTAATGTTCACAAAAGTTATCCAAACAAGTTTTAGAGCGAGTAATTCTCCCGGTCTGAATATCATCAAAGATTTGTTCAACGGGATGATCACTTGAGACTCTTGCTCGAACTTGTGAGAGATTTTGTTTGGGTCAGGGTGGAACATCCTTTTCATTGTCTTATTCTTCCCTCTTGTCTTTCTTCGTTGTTGTTGGCATTGTTGTTCTCTCGCGGAGATGGACAAGGAGGTCGTCAAGGTTCATCTTGTTGTACATCCTCATTTTCATCATCTTGATGTGTCCCACTTGTGGATGCCTCCAAATCAACTTGTGGTTCACCTTGGCATGAAGTTGAGGCTTCCACTTGGATAGATGAGGTACTCTCCTTCACCTCCGTTGGGTGAATCTTGCCAATAGACAAGTCTTGTATGGCTTCCAAAGGATCTTTGTCACCTACATCAATTGGCAATTGCTCTACTTGTGAGCCGTTGGATTCATCAAACTTCACATCTACCGTCTCTTCAACCTTTCGGGTGAAATTGTTGTAGACATGGTATGTGTGCGAGTTTGAGCCATAACCGAGTAGGAAACCTTCATGAGACTTAGGAGCAAATTTTGAATGATAATGCTTATCAAGAATGTAGTACTTTAAGCCGAATACCCAAAAGTATCCAACTTGGGGTTTGTCACCGATGAGAAGCTCGTATGCCATCTTGCCGAGTAGCTTGTGAAGATATAGACGATTCATTGCATGGCAGGCTCTCTGAACCGCTTCTATCCAAAAGTGTTTTGGCGTCTTGTACTCGTCAAGCATCATTCTCCCATTTTGATGAGTGCTTGGTTCTTCCTCTCAACAACTCCATTTTGTTGAGGCGTGTACGTAGCCGAGAACTCATGTGAAATCCCTTCTTCGTCAAGAAAGGTGTCCACATTCGCGTTCTTGAACTCCATTATGTTAATGCTGCGAACCTTCTTGATCTTCACTTCAAATTGATTTTGGGCCTTCCTGGCGAAGTTCTTGAAGATCTTTTGGACCTGCGATTTATCATCAAGAAAGAACACCACCCACGTAAATCTTGAAAAATCATCAACAATGACTAATCCGAATGAGTTACCACCGAGACTCTTGTAGGCGTTGGGACCGAAGAGATCCATGTGAAGTAGCTCGAGTGGTCTTCTCGTGGTCATGATGTTCTTCACAGGATGACTTCCTCCAACTTGTTTTCCTGCTTGGCAAGCACTGCAAAGTCTATCCTTGTCAAATATAACATCTTTAACACTAATGATATGATCACCTTTAATAAGCGTGTCAAGATTTCGCATGGCCACATGACCTAACCGTCTATGCCACAACCAACCTTTAGAGGATTTAGCAATTAAGCAAGTTCTAGGTTGAGCCTTTTTAGTGAAATCAACAATGTAAAGCTCACCTCTACATATGCCGGTAAAGACCATATTACGATTATCTCTTTGAAATACTTGGCAATCTACTTCAGTAAATAGGACATTGAAACCAAAATCGGCTAGTCTAGATAGAGAAAGTAAATTGTAGCCAAGAGATCCAATGAGCATAACATTTTGTATGGAGCTGTCATGTGAGATGGCCACCTTACCGAGGCCAACCACCTTACCCTTTGAGTTATCACCAAATGTGACATACTTTCGTGGGCCGTCATTTTCAGCAAGCTCGCGAAACATATCCTTGTCTCCAGTCATGTGATCGGTACATTCGCTATCAAGAACCCATTCCTTTCCTCCAGCCATGTAGCCGTGAAGGTTAGCCATAACATCGAAGTGTCTCATAGTCTCATCGAGATCATAGTCACTATCATCATTCTCATCATAGTATCCATGTTCAACATCATCTTGTGATTGATCATTTCCTAGAGAGAGTGATTCATTAATTTTGTGATCATGATAATGTGCATCTCAATGAATTCTAATGACTTTGGAAATGATATTGCCAATGATTCCAACACCTCCTTTGGCACGCATAAGGTCATGAAGCTCAAATAAAAAATCACCAAACTTAGGATGAAGAATCTCGTCTAAGTTTTTAAGGAATAGTCTGGAAATCTTTCCTCGAGAAATCTCCATATAGTGTAAGCACATTCAAGAGTTGGCAAGCGAGAAATCAAGTTTCTAGGTAATCCTCTAGTTATAAGATTGTCAGTTCTAAGATTTTGAATCATATCAAGAGACTCATTAGGGGTAGGATGCAAGGAGTCAACAAGGGGTGCACAAGGGGTAGTAACATACTTGTTCAATTGATATTCATTGAAAATCTCAAGCATCTCATTTTTCCAAGCAATAAAGAACTCTCCATCAAGCATAGATCATCTACGTCTAATACTCCCAATCCTAGACTCATCCATCTTCCTTCAATGGTGTTTAAACCAAAGCAATGGAGACCAATGCTCTGATTCCAATTGAAAGGATCAAGAAGAGGTGTCTAGGGGGTGATTAGACCCTCAACAAGTAAAGGTAGCAGTTTTTAAGTTTTTCAAGTTGAGGTTGGAAATTATCACAATTTCAAGCATTCACAATACAATTCAAGCAAGCATGCAACTTGCAAGAAAGTAAAGGGATGGGATTGGAGTTTGCAAATGCAATTGGAGACATGGAGATTTTTGGTGTGGTTCCGATAGGTGGTGCTATCGTACATCCATGTTGGTGGAGACTTCAAACCATGAACGGTAACGGTTACGCGAGTCCACAGAGGGCTCCACCCACGAAGGCTCCATGAAGAAGCAACCTTGTCAATCCCACCATGGCCATCGCCCACGAAGGATTTGCCTCACTTGGGTAGATATTCACGAAGTAGGAGATCTCCTTGCCCTTACAAACTCCTTGGTTCAACTCCACAATCTTGAGGGAGGCTCCCAAGTGACACCTAACGAATCTAGGAGACACCTTTCTCCAAAAGGTAATAGATGGTGTGTTGATGATGAACTCCTTGCTCTTGTGCTTCAAATGATAGTATCCCCAAGACTCAACTCTCTCACACAGATTTGGCTATGGTGGAAAGATGATTTGAGTGGAAAGCAACTTGGGGAAGGCTAGAGATCAAGATTCTTGTGGTTGGATTGGAATGTCTTGGTCTCAACACATGAGTAGCTGGTTCTCTCTCAGAAAATGAGTAGTGGAAGTGTAGGCACGTTCTGATGGCTCTCTCGCCAATGGAGAAGGGAGTTGAGGGGTATATATAGCCTCCACACAAAATCTAACCGTTACATACAATCTTCCAAACTCGGTGGGACCGAATAGTGAAACTCGGTCAGACCGATATGGTTGAAAATATGAATGTTAGAGTTTTCGGTGGGACCGACAAGGTCAACTCGATGGGACCGATGTGTTAGGGTTAGGGAAAAACCTCATCTCGGTGAGAGCGATTGCGTCAACTCGGTGAGATTGAATTCAGCAATGAGCAAACAGATACTTGGTCAAGCAAACTCGGTGGGATCGACTGCGTATCTCAGTGAGACCGAAATAACTGCGATAGGTAACAGAGAGTTTGCAAGTCCATCTCGGTGAGACCGAGTTCCCATCGGTGAGATCAAACTAATTAGGGTTTCTGGCAGTGGCTATGTCAAGTGAACTCAGTGCCGCCGGATGAATCAAATCGGTGGGGCCGAGTTTGACAAAGTAACACATATCATGCAACAACGAAGTCTAACTCTCTTCCTATGCATCGGCATGTCATAAAAGAACAAGTCATGCACACATAGTAAAGGCCAATGCATAGTATAAACAGTTTCTTGCAATTTTATCATATTGGAAACATAGAGAGGGGGAGATATAGTTCCTCTCTCATAATAATTGCAAGTAGGAGCAGCAAGCACATGCATATTACATTCATCAAAATCATCATGTGCAATGGTAAAAGGCAACCCATCAATATAATCCTTAATAAGCACAAACTTCTCTGATATAGTGTAGTAGGGAGAATTCAAAAAGATAATAGGACTATCATGCGTGGGTGCAATAGCAACAATTTCATGTTTAATATAAGGAACTATAGCAAGTTCATCTCCATAAGCATAATTCATATTGGCATCTTGGCCACAAGCATAGCAAGCATCATCAAAAAGGGATATTTCAAGAGAATCAACGGGATCATAGCAATCATCCTTCGGTAAGCACGAAGGGGAATTAAACTCGAAGAGTTACTCTCATTAGAAGGTGGGCACGGGTGATCAATCCGCTCTTCCTCCTTTTGTTCTTCGCTCTCCTCATCATCTTTTTCATCCAATGAGCTCACAGTTTCATCAATTTCTTCTTCCATAGCTTCCTGCAAAATATTAGTCTCTTCTTGGACAGCGGAGAATTTCTTCATAAAAGCATTGATATAGTAATTGTATTCATAATTTTCATAGAAATATCTAAGTATAGAAAGATTTTCAGGCCTATAAACACCATCATCATCAAAAGCTTCATACTTTTCAAACAAAGATTCAATTCAATAAGCAGCCTTAAAAGCAACAAATTCTTCTATTTGTTCCACATCATAGTAATCATATCTACCATTAGCATAAGAATCTAAGGTTTCATTATCATTAAATTTGCATGAAAAGGGAAGGTGTGGAGCCTTCATCCTAGTGCAACAAGTAATATCATATCTCAAGCATAGATCCCGGGCATACCAACGCAACATAATAAATTAATCCCATAATAGTTTCCCTTTTTTTGTCGAGCGATAATCCATAAAGTATTCACGTTGATCCAACATGTCTCCCATTATAAAGTTGAATGGGGTTTTCTCAGGATTATCAAAGTAGTACTTAATATCTTTCACATAATGAGAATCGAGGGTTTTAGGAGTTACCCCATCTCTATGAGTAGCAAGTACACCTAATTGTTTTGGTATTTCGTGTTCCATATCCATAACTAAAGATAGAGAACAACTTAGAACAGCAAATAAAAATTACTTAGTGATAAAGCAAACAAGCACACACGAGAATATTCACCCCACGCTATGTCTCCCCGGCACCGGCGCTAGAAAAAGGTCTTGATAACCCACAAGTGTAGGGGATCGCAACAGTTTTCGATAAGTAAGAGTGTCGAACCCAACGAGGAGCTAAAGGTAGAATAAATATTCCCTCAAGTTCTATCGACCACCTATACAACTCTACGCACGCTTGACGTTCGGCTTTACCTAGAACAAGTATGAAACTAGAAGTACTTTATAGGTGTTGTTGGATAGGTTTGCAAGATAATAAAGAGCACGTAAATAAAAGCTATGGGCTGTTTAGATAAAGATGCAATAAAGTAAATATAGCGAGTGTGGAAAAGTGGTGGTAGGAGTTGTGAAAATGTCCCTAGGCAATTGACTATGTTACTAGACCGGTAATCACTATTGCAATTCTATTTGAGGGAGAGGCATAAGCTAACATACTTTCTCTACTTGGATCATATGCACTTATGACTGGAACTCTAGCAAGCATCCGCAACTACTAAAGATTCATTAAGGTAAAACCCAACCATAGCATTAAAGTATCAAGTCCCCTTTTATCCCATACGTAAACAACCTACTTACTCGGGTCTGTGCTTCTGTCACTCACGCCACCCACCATAAGCAAATCATGAACATATTGCAAACCCTACAACGGGGATCCCTCACGCTTGCGCGACACGGAGAGCACCATAGGACAGCACCAATAATAAAACATGCAACTCAAACCAATCATAGAAATTCATCAATCACCGATAGGACAACGGAAATCTACTCAGACATCATAGGATGGCAACACATCATTGGATAATAATATGAAGCATAAAGCACCATGTTCAAGTAGAGGGTACAGCGGGTTGCGGGAGAGTGGACCGCTGGATATAGAAGGGGGAAGGTAATGGAGATGTTGGTGAAGATGACGGTAGTGTTGATGAAGATTGCGGTGATGATGATGGCCCCCGGCAGCGCTCCGGTGCCACCGGATGCAAGGGGGAGAGAGGCCCCCTTCTTCTTCTTCCTTGACCTCCTCCCTAGATGGGAGAAGGGTTTACCCTCTGGTCCTTGGCTCCCATGGCTTGGGAGGGCCGAGAGCCCCTCCGAGATTGGATCTATCTCTCTGTTTCTGCGTTCTCAGATTCTACCCCTACACCGTTTCTTAAATATCCGGAGATCCGTAACTCTGATTGGGGTGAATCTTTTGCCTAGATTTTTCTCATAAAATTGGCTTTCTTGCGGAAAAAGAAGGGCATCAACCTCCTTATGGGTGGCCCACGAGAGGGCCAGGCGCGCCCAGGGGGTGGGGGCGTGCCCCCCTGTCTCGAACACCGTTTCACGTTGATTCTTCCTCCGTAAAATCCCAAATATTCCAAAATAATTCTCCGTCTGTTTTTATCCCGTTTGGACTCCGTTTGATATTGGTTTTCTGCGAAACATAAAACATGCAACAAACAGGAACTGACACTGGGCACTGGATCAATATGTTAGTCCCAAAAATAGTATAAAAAGTTGCCAAAAGTATATGAAAGTTGAAGAATATTGGCATGGAACAATCAATAATTATAGATACGACGGAGACGTATCACATGCAAAACTTGTGAAGAAATAACACTTATTGTTCTTTGCAAGAAATGATCTTTAAGAATTAGTTTTTGAGTATCGATTGTTATACATGTTGGCTACATATGACATGGCACTTTCTTATAGTCAACAGTTGGCTATACTATTAAGTATTAACCATGCCCTTACCTAGATAGAGGGATTAAATCAGGATGACTTGGAAGGGGGCAGAGGAGATGTAAGAAATGGTTCATCGTAAGTCTTTCACCAGTATTGTAGTAAAAATTCATACATGGAAGATTCTAGACTAAACCATAAATGGATACACTTCTATTCATGCGCGATACTCCAATAGAGCAAGATCATGCATGGAAGTCTCCACATGCTTAGGCAGTGGATTACAATGAGCGAAGACTAATGATCAACATTTAACTTGGTAATGCATATGTCCAGGTGAACATCCTTGCAGTCCTCCTGCACCTGTTGCGGGGTAAACCATACCATGCGTCTTCCATGTCCACATCGACGGGAAGGTCCCAGCTCTGCACAGTCGTAGTCAGCATGATGGAGCCGGTGTTGCCGCCCACGTACCTCTGAGGGGTAGTAATAGTGAGCATGCACCCGTACATCGGCCTCGTGTCAGTGTCAGCGTCAGCGGCGTCGCTCCTGACGCACACTACAGAGACGGGGCGGCGGCCTGCGCGGACCTCGCCGGTGCCCACGATCAAGAGGAAGACGCTGCCATCCTCCTCCGAGACTAGCAGGCGGCGGTGATCCTCCAGCGACTCCAGCATGGTGAACGAGTAGCATGTCTCGTACTTGATGTTCTCTGCCAAGGGCCAGTAGTGACTGTTGCACGCATCCATGAGGTGATGCACGATGTCCGCCGGCGAGCCCCAAAACGGCATCAGGTAGTCATAGCAGTAGACGAAGGGATCCTTGGAGGCATCGACCAGGCCGTCCATGAAACGGGAGTGGCTGTAGGGGACGTTGCGCCAGTTGAATATATGAGCAGGTTACTACGAGATTTAATCCGAATAAGCACAAAATAAATCATGATGGCTATAACAGAGAATAAACTAATAATGTGGACTATCATAGTAGATGAATAGACAGAATCTAGTAGGATACAGAGTAGAAACATGAATTCTACCACGAGTTCGAACAGGAAGGACAGAAACACATATGGTGCAATGGGAGCAGCACCGTTGGCGTTGAGGTTGTCGCCCATGTCATTGAGGAAGAGGTTGCCGAGGTCGCGGAAGAAGTCATCATCGGTGAAGTCGTGGCTCCCAGCAGTCGCGAGAGTGCGCTCCCCAAATTTCAATAGCGCCCGCCAAATAGAGCACAGGAGAGAGTGGCTGTAGGGGACGTTGCGGCCGCCGAATGGAGCGCAGGAGTAGCACACGAAGCAGTAGATGGTGCTCCTCCCTAAGTCTCTATCTCTACTCTTATCTCTATCTCTACTAATCTTGTTTGTTTTTTATAACAAATCGAATAGTACTGTGACGTCCGCCGCACGCCCGGCTGAACACGCCTCCTCGCCTCCATCATCACCAACTGAGTCTTTTATAGGAGTAGGAGTAGAGAAAAAACCGAGTTGGTGATGATGGTGTTGTTGAAAATATGCCCTAGAGGCAATAATAAAATGGTTATTATTATATTTTCTTGTTCATGATAATTGTCTATTGTTCATGCTATAATTGTATTGACCGGAAGTCGTAATACATGTGTGATACATAGACCACAACATGTCCCTAGTGAGCCTCTAGTTCACTATCTCATTGATCAATAGATGGTCATGGTTTCCTGACCATGGACATTGGATGTCATTTATAATGGGATCACATCATTAGGAGAATGATGTGATGGACAAGACCTAGTCCTAAGCATAGCACAAGATCATGTAGTTCGTTTGCTAAAAGCTTTTCTAATGTCAATTATCATTTCCTTAGACCATGAGATTGTGCAACTCTCGGATACCGTAGGAATGCTTTGGGTGTACCACACGTCAGAACATAACTGGGTGGCTATAAAGGTACACTACAGGCATCTCCGAAAGTGTCTGTTGGGTTGGCATGAATCAAGACTGGGATTTGTCACTCCCTATGACGGATAGGTATCTCTGGGCCCACTCGGTAATGCATCATCATAATGAGCTCAATGTGACTAAGCAGTTAGTAATGGGATCATGCATTATGGAACAAGTAAAGTGACTTGCCAGTAACGAGATTGAACGAGGTATTGGGATACCGACGATCTAATCTCAGGCAAGTAACATACCGATTGACAAAGGGAAGTGTATACGGGATTTATTGAATCCCCGACATCGTGGTTCATCCGATGAGATCATCATGGAACGTGTGGGAGGCAACATGGGTATCCAGATCCCGTTGTTGGTTATTCGCCGGAGAGCTGTCTCGGTCATGTCTGCATGATTCCCGAACCCATAGGGTCTACACACTAAAGGTTCGGTGATGCTAGAGTTGTTATGGGAATTAGTATGCAGTTACCAAATGTTGTTTAGAGTCCCGAATGAGATCTCGGACGTCAGGAGGAGTTCCGGAATGGTCCGGAGACAAAGATTTATATATGGGAAGTCCTTATTTGGTCACCTGAAGTGTTCGGGGGTATATCGGTATTGTACCGGGACCACCGAAAGGGTTCCGGGGGTCCACCTGCCCCGGAGGGCCCCATGGGCTGAATACGGAGGGGAACCAGCCCCTAAGTGGACTGGGCTCCACCCCCCTAGGGCCCATGCACCTAGGGTTGGGGGGAACCCTAAAGGGGGCGCCCCCCTTGGCTTGGGGGGCAAGCATCCCCCCTTGCCCCCCCCCCCTCTAGATCCATCTGGAGGGGGCCGGCCCCTCCTCTCCCTTGCCCCTATAAATAGAGGGGAGGTGGGACGGCTGCCGCACCCTTTCCCTGGCGCAGCCCTCCCCCTCTCCAACTCCACCTCCTCCTCCGTAGTCCTTGGCGAAGCCCTGCCGGAGAACTGCAAGCTCCTCCACCACGTCGTCGTGTTGTCGAAGCTCTCCCTCAACTTATCCTCTCCACTTGCTGGATCAAGAAGGAGGAGACGTCCCCGGGCTGTACGTGTGTTGAATGCGGAGGCGCCATCCGTTCGGCGCTAGATCGGATCTTTCGCGATTTGAATCGCCGCGAGTACGACTCCCTCATCCGCGTTCTAGTGACGCTTCCGCTTAGCGATCTTCAAAGGTATGAAGATGCTCATCCTCTCCCTTTCTTGTTGCTAGAATCTCCATAGATTGATCTTGGTGATGCGTAGAAAATTTTGAATTATTGCTACGTTCCCCAATAGTGGCATCATGATCTAGGTCTATTGCGTAGATTCTATGCACGAGTAGAACACAAGTAGTTGTGGGCGTTGGTTTGTTCAATTGGCTTACCATTACTAGTCCTATCTTGATTCGGCGGTATTGTGGGATGAAGCGGCCCAGACCAACCTTACACGTACGCTTACGTGAGGCAGGTTCCACTGACTGACATGCACTTGTTGCATAAAGGTGGCTAGCGGGTGCCAGTCTCTCCCACTTTAGTCGGATCGGATTCGATGAAAAGGGTCCTTATGAAGGGTAAATAGCAATTGGCATATCACCGTTGTGGATTTTGCGTAGGTAAGAAATGTTCTTGCTAGAAACCCATAGCAGCCACGTAAAACATGCAACAACAATTAGAGGACGTCTAACTTGTTTTTGCAGGGTATGCTATGTGATGTGATATGGCCAAAAGAATGTGATGAATGATATGTGATGTATGAGATTGATCATGTTCTTGTAATAGGAATCACGACTTGCATGTCGATGAGTATGACAACCGGCAGGAGCCATAGGAGTTGTCTTAATTTATTGTATGACCTGCGTGTTAATGATAACGCCATGTAGTTACTTTACTTTATTGCTAACCTTTAGCCATAGTAGTAGAAGTAATAGTTGGCGAGACAACTTCATGAAGACACGATGATGGAGATCATGGTGTCATGCCGGTGATGAAGGTGATCATGCCGCGCCTCGAAGATGATGATCAAAGACGCAAAATGATATTGGTCATATCATGTCACTTTATGATTTGCATGTGATGTTTGTCATGTTTACATCTTATTTGCTTAGAATGACAGTAGCATAAATAAGATGATCCCTCATAAAATTTCAAGAAAGTATTCCCCTAACTGTGCACCGTTGCGAAAGTTCGTTGTCTCGAAGCACCACATGATGATCGGGTGTGATAGATTCTAACATTCGCATTCAACGGGTGTAAGTCATATTTACACATGCAAAACACTTAGGTTGACTTGACGAGCCTAGCATGTATAGACATGGCCTCGGAACACAAGAGACTGAAAGGTCGAACATGAGTCGTATAGTAGATACGATCAATATGAAGATGTTCACTGATGATGACTAGTCCGTCTCACGTGATGATCGGACACGGCCTAGTTGACTCGGATCATGTATCACTTAGATGACTAGAGGGATGTCTATCTGAGTGGGAGTTCATTAAATAATTTTGATTAGACGAACTTAATTATCATGAACATAGTCTAAAATCTTTATAATGTGTCTTGTAGATCAAATGGCCCACGCTAATATTGCCCTCAACTTCAACGCGTTCCTAGAGAAAACCAAGCTGAAAGACGATGGTAGCAACTATACGGACTGGGTCCGGAACTTCAGGATCATCCTCATAGCTGCCAAGAAAGCATATGTCCTAGAAGCACCGCTAGGTGAAGCACCCATTTTCCTAGCAACTCAAGACGTTATGAACGCCTGGCAGTCACGTAGTGATGATTACTCCCTGGTTCAGTGTGGCATGCTTTACAGCTTAGAACCGGGGCTCCAAAAGCGTTTGGAGCAGCATGGAGCATATGAGATGTTCCAAGAGCTGAAAATTGTTTTCCAAGATCATGCCCGGGTCGAGAGATATGAAGTCTCCGATAAGTTCTACAGTTGTAAGATGGAGGAAAACAGTTCTGTCAGTGAGCATATACTCACTATGTCCGGGTTACACAACCGTTTGTCTCAATTGGGAGTTAATCTCCCAGATGGCTCGGTCATTGACAGAATCCTACAGTCGCTCCCACCTAGCTACAAGAGCTTTGTGATGAACTACAATATGCAGGGGATGGAGAAGTCTATTCCTGAGCTGTATTCAATGCTGAAATCAGCGGAGGTGGAAATCAAAAAGGAACATCAAGTGTTGATGGTGAATAAGACCACTAGTTTCAAGAAAGGCAAGGGTAAAAAGAACTTCAAGAAGGACGGCAAGGGAGTTGCCACGCCAGGTAAATCAGTTGCCAGGAAGAAGCCAAACAATGGACCCAAGCCCGAGACTCAGTGCTTTTATTGCAAGGGAAATGATCACTGGAAGCGGAACTGCCCCAAGTACTTAGAGGACAAGAAGGTCGGTGTCGGTGTCAAAACCGGCGGATCTCGGGTAGGGGGTCCCGAACTATGCGTCTAGGCGGATGGTAATAGGAGACAAGGGACACGATGTTTTTACCCAGGTTCGGGCCCTCTCGATGGAGGTAAAACCCTACTTAATATTGATGATATGGGTAGTACAAGAGTAGATCTACCACGAGATCGGAGTGGCTAAACCCTAGAAGCTAGCCTATGGTATGATTGTTGTTCGTCCTACGGACTAAAACTCTCCGGTTTATATAGACACCGGAGAGGGCTAGGGTTACACAGAGTCGGTTACAATGGGAGGAGATCTTCATATCGTATCGCCAAGCTTGCCTTCCACGCCAAGGAAAGTCCCATCCGGACACGGGACGGAGTCTTCAATCTTGTATCTTCATAGCCCGGGAGTCCGGCCAAAGGTCTTAGTCCGGCCATCCGGACACCCCCTAATCCAGGACTCCCTCAGTAGCCCCTGAACCAGGCTTCAATGACGACGAGTCCGGCGCGCAAGTTGTCTTCGGCATTGCAAGGCGGGTTCTCCTGCAAATTCTCTGTATCCGTCGAATAGTGTCCGGCTTCTAGTGAGTGATGTCCTCCTCGGCTTTTGCGCCCCATAA
>NC_041393.1:170052479-170073246 GCF_002162155.2 Triticum dicoccoides
CATAAAAGAGACGGGGATTTAGATCCAACTCGCACCATCTTCCCTCCGCGAGTCTTCATCAGAGCGCCTCTGACAGAGATCCATTCCAACATGGCCAGTCGATGCCGCTCCTCCTCTCGCTCCTCCAGCCCTCGGCCCGGAGATTGGGGGCGGTGCTCCATCCCGCATAGCGAGTTAGTAGTGCTTCAGTCCAAGGGGCTTCTCCCCCCAGCATATATGGTCCCAGTTTGAGCCGGGATTGCTGCCTATAGCGGCGGAGAGCAGGCGGAGGGCGTTCCCAATCCCTCTCAAGGAGAGCGGGTATGCCTAGTCCCTTATTTGATGAGAGGACTAGGATTTCCAATTCATCCGTTTCTCCGAGGGTTGCTAGAGTTCTACGGCCTCCAGCTACATAACCTCACGCTCGCCTCCATTTTGCACATCGCGGGCTTCATGGCCCTCTGCAAGCTGTTCCTTGGTGTTGATGCCCATTTCGCGCTGTGGAAGAGGTTGTTTTGCCTGGTGCCCCGTTCTCAGGAGGGGTCTATTTATCAGGTGGGCGGAGCCAAACTATGGCGCATCGTCGGGACCGGATATCTATCCGGCACCCCAAAGAGGGCGTCCGAAGACTGGCCCTCAGAGTGGTTTTATATAGATGACGTCCCCCTGCCGGACCCTGTATGGATCGGACTCCCCGAGTTCAATAATGCCCCGTTGAAGAAGCGCCTGAGTTGCCGCCTACGGAACCCTCAGAGGGAAGCTGACAGGGACGTCCTGTACCTGATGAGCCGGATAAGGTTGTTGGCTCACTCCGGACTAACCATGATTAAGGTCATGGCCGTATGCATTACGCGAGGGGTGCAGTCGCTTCAATACAGAGGCCACCCCATGTGGGATTTCAACGGGGAGGATGACGCCACCCGGTGCGGTCGCAAGGGGCCAGATTCGGCCGCCACTTTAACGAGAATCTTATCCACTTTGTACAAGGGGGAAGAGGAAGAATTCCTCCGTGTCAACCCGGAAGGCGGATTCTCTATGTACAATCCTCCTAGTTGGGTGAGCGGACACTTTCACTTGCCTATCCATTTGTGAAATTCCCGTACTTGAGTACTTAGACTTAGTAATGTTCAAACGCAGGAGCTGCGCCAGGCTGTGAAGGAAATAAACAGCCCTGCTCCACAACCCGAGGACCCGGGACGGCCCCTCGATCCGGACTCCCAAGAAGATCCGGACTTATGCGTGGAGTTGATTGATGGAGTATTTCATCAATTGAGCAAGGATAACTCCTTAGTGGCCATCACGGCCGACTATCCCGGACTACTTCCAGCTTCCAAGGTAACTAAGACCGAAGTCCCAGTATTCTAATGTTTTATCTGGCATGCCGTGTACTAACAACATTTCGCAGGGTAAATCCTTGAGGCGGAAGGCCGAGCCCGCGGTGAGCAGCCAACAAGGGCCGCTGAAGCCAGGCGGGCCAAAAGGAAGTGCGGACCGGATCGAGATTCCGGTGCAACGGTATAGCCTGCGGATTTAACGCCTAGGGTTTATGCCCTTGAGTCTTACTAATGCTCATGATTTTCTTAGGAAGAAGAGAGCCCGTCGGACTATGTCCGCCGGCCAAGGTTCGAGGCCGGGTCCGGAAGCGGAGGCAGACACGGGACGCGCCTCGGGCGCTCCTCCGACATAGGGCGTCGACGGGCTATCTGCCACCAATTCAGAGGTGGAGAGTGCCCTGAACCACAGGCGTCGCCGGACTATTCTTCGTGATGCATGTTTTTCCCCAGAGGCGTTGGACGCCTTTAATACAGGAGATGCGTATCTCCGTGCTGCTCAAAATGGTCTAGCCAGAGCCACGGAGCAGTATGTGAAAGACATATAGGTGAGTAAAATTGAAGGTTATATATGTCAGTAGCCCCCGAGACTTGAAACAGTGAAGATAACTGTTTGAAGGATCATGTGCTATGCAGTGTATTACAAAGAAGAACACGCAATTGTCCCAGGAGCTCGAAGAGTGAAAGGCTCAGCTCGAGGCCGCATTGGCCACTTCAGAGAATGTCAAGTGGATGCCCGCGGGTAATATGTGCTTCGAAAGGTACTTCCATTTTGAAATGCGGCAGGCGTGCAACCCTGACGATAATAATGCAGATGAGGCCGGAGTAAATCTAGACCAGCAACAACTCCTACGCCAACTAAAGGTTGGCGAGAGCGTGCTGACGAGGGTGAGGCAAGAGAAGAACAAGCTTCAAGACACCAATACCCAGCTAGGTGAGGAACTGAAAGATGTTCGTATTCAGCTGTCTTCTGTCGTGAAGGAGAATCGGCGACTTTGACGCGGCATTTTTAGTAAGTGCTTGAACGAATCTTCGAAAAAATAATTCGGCGAGGAAGTCGATTGACAGAGATATGTCTGTAGGTCTGCTGACGGGTCGTTCGGCGGAGGAAATGCCCGGTTCATCGGGAGACCTTCTTCCCGAGCTGTTGCAACTACACGAGCGAGTTCGGCAGGCAATGCAAAGCATCATCCAGGCTATGTGGCCATCCCTCTCCATGCCCGAAGGCCTTGAGGAGCTTGCCAAGAAGCTGGAGGGAGTGCGGCAGCGCTTCCGGTTGTGGAACATATCGGCTTGCCGTCAAGGTGCCAGGGAGGCCTGGGCCATGGTGAAGACTCGGTACACGAAGGCTGACCCAAACCACATGGCCGAGGTCGGCCCTATAGGTCCGGACGAAAAGGAGATCCCGGTCAGCTTAGCATATGGCCAGGTGGAGCTGGCTGCAAAGTATTCCCAACAGGACTGTAAATTAGACCGCCTGTTGGATGGCATTGGAGAAGAATATGCCGATCGAATTGACTCTGTAAAAATGACATAAAAATGTCTTCTAGCCGGATTGTAGATCGTTTGTCATTGCGGACCTTTTCGCTTCGACCTCTGGACCCTATAGTCCGGAGTGTGTCTGAATACCCTCTCGGTTATGTAAGAACCGGGGCATGCATGGAGACAAGGCGTAGGGGTCATAAGTGCTTTAGCAGACAAGTGCCCAACTAGTTATGTTATATTACATGGTTAGTAAGAAACATCTTCCAGAGAGAATAGTTCCGTTAGGGGTTCCTTTCCCTGGGAGGCATGCCCTAAAGTGCATGTCCGAACTGCCGGAAAGAGCAGAAAAGCATCTGGGGGCAAATGAATGAATACGAAAGATCATATTTTAGTTCACCGACCGAATATTCCCTTAAGAACGCTAGCTTTCGGCTTCACCCAGTCTGAGGTACACATCCGGCTGACCCGGCAGTAACAATCGCAGAGGTGCTCCCTTTACCACCTAGCCGAACGAACGGGAACGTAGGGGTAAGCACAGGAGCCAGGCAACCCAGCTTGGCCAAAACTTAAGTCATATCGATGCATATAATGGTGTATAAAAGGTTCATGCGGAAGCATCACACATGTTTTGGGCATGAGGCCCGTTTTATATAAACTTCTTGGTAGAGAAGGCCCCAGGTATTATGGGCGCAGGTAGCGCGTCGGGTATGTGCGAATATTGCACATGCAAGCCCCTAAGGGCTTGTGAAAAAAAGGGGTAGGGAGAAGGAACAAAATCCCGGACTGCCAAAAATAAAAATAAAAAATAAAACAAAGGGACTAGGGAAGGAAACGAACACGGAGTCCGGCGCTAGGCGTAGAACCTTCGTAGGCGTGCTGCGTTCCATGGGTTCGGCTCGAGTCGGTTATCCGATGCGCTTCGCAGATGGTACGCTCCGCCGGTCAGTACTTGGTCGATGATGAAGGTGCCCTCCCATTTGGGCTTTAATTTATCCTTTTTCTTGTCCGGCAGGCGTAGAACTAGTTCGCCAACGTTATAGGTTTTGGCCCGTACTTCTCTGCTTTGGTATCTTCGAGCCTGCTGTTGATAGAATGCGAACGAGCCTTTGCCACGTCGCGCTCCTCTTCCAATGCGTCCAAGCTGTCCTGCCGATCGAGCTTGGCTTCTCTTTCTTCGTACATGCGCACTCGAGGTGAGTCATGGATTATGTCGCATGGCAGTACTGCCTCTGCGCCGTATACCATAAAAAATGGTGTGAATCCGGTAGTGCGATTCGGCGTGGTCCGTAGCCCCCAGAGTACGGAGTCAAGCTCCTCTGCCTAGTGCGTGTTAGATTCCTTGAGGGGTCGCACTAGTCTGGGTTTGATGCCGCTCATAATGAGACCATTGGCCCATTCGACTTGACCGTTAGTTTGAGGGTGATAGACTGAAGCATAGTCAAGCTTGATGCCCATGTTTTTGCACCAAAGTTTGACTTCATCGGTCGTGAAGTTTGTGCCGTTGTCGGTTATGATGCTGTGGGGGACGCCGTAACGGTGTACGACCCCGGATATGAAGTCTATCACTGGTCCGGATTCGGCCATCTTTACAGGCTTGGCTTCTATCCATTTGGTGAATTTGTCCACCATGACCAGTAGATATTTTTGCTTGTGGGTTCCTCCTTTAAGGGGTCCGACCATGTCAAGCCCCCAGACCGCGAAAGGCCAGGTAATGGGTATAGTTTGTAGGGCGGTAGGCGGCATGTTGCTTTGGTTGGCGAATAACTGGCAACCAACACATCGTTGCACTAAGTCCTGAGCGTCTGCCTGGGCCGTTGGCCAATAAAATCTGGTACGAAAGGCCTTGCTTACAAGGGCCCGTGCTGCGGCGTGGTGCCCGCCGAGTCCGGCATGAATTTCAGCCAAAAGGTCTCGCCCTTCCTCTTCGGAGATACACCTTTGAAGGACTCCGGTTGTGCTTTTCTTGTAGAGCTCTCCCTCGTGGACTTTGTAGGCTTTAGATCGCCGCACTATGCAGCGGGCCTCGTTTTGGTCCTCGGGAAGTTCCTACCTAGTTAGGTAGGCTAGGAATGGTTCTGTCCAAGGGGCAATTACTGCCATTATTGCATGGGCTGACGGTGTTGTTTCGTTGGCGGAGCCCCCAACTGTGTCAGAATGTTCGGTGAGGGGCAGTGTAGTTGTGTCCGGGCTATTGTTTCCGGATTCTCCTTCCCATGATACAGATGGCTTGAACAGCCTTTCTAGGAAGATGTTGGGAGGGACGGCCTCGCGCTTGGCGCCAATGCGTGCCAGCACGTCTGCTGCTTGGTTATTTTCCTGGGCTATGTGATGAAATTCGAGCCCCTCAAACCGAGCTGACATCTTTAAGATGGCATTGCGGTAAGCTACCATTTTCGGATCCTTGGCGTCGAAGTCTCCATTTATTTGGGATATTGCGAGATTTCAATCCCCGCGGATCTCTAGGCGCTGAATGCCCATGGAGACTGCCATTCAGAGGCCATGTAAAAGGACCTCGTATTCGGCTGCGTTGTTGGAATCCGTGTACATTATCTGAAGTATGTATTGGACTGTGTCCCCTGTTGGGGACGTCAGAACGACGCGAGCCCCCAGGCCAGCCAAGATTTTGGAGTCGTTGAAGTGCATGATCCAGTTGGAGTATGCGCCGTATTCTTTAGGGAGTTCGGCTTCAGTCCATTCGGCGATGAAGTCGGCCAGAACCTACGACTTAATAGCTCGCCTTGGCTTGTAGGTTATGTCAAACGGGAGGAGCTCGATGGCCCATTTGGCAATCCGGCCCGTTGCGTCGCGGTTGTTTATAATATCATTAAGGGGTACTTCGGATGCCACTGTTATGGAGCACTCTTGAAAGTAGTGTCGCAGCTTCTGGGATGCCATGAACACTGCGTATGCTATCTTTTGATAATGCGGGTACCGTGACTTGCATGGAGTTAGCACAGTGGACACGTAGTACACTGGTTTTTGGAGGGGGAACTTGTGTCTGTCCGCTTCTCGTTCGACGACGAGCACCGCGCTTACAACTTGATGGGTTCCCGCAATGTATAATAGCATTGGTTCGCCCGTGTTGGGCGTGGCCAGGACCGGATTTGTTGCCAGTATGGCTTTTATTTCTTCAAGTCCGTTCGTGGCGGCATCCGTCCACTCGAAGTGGTCGATGCGCTGCAGGAGGCGATAGAGGGGTAATGCCTTTTCTCCTAAGCGGGAGATAAAGCGGCTTAGAGCCGCCACGCATCCTGTCAGTTTTTGTATTTGTTTGAGGTCCTTTGGGGTATCCAATTGTGACAGAGCTCGGATCTTGGCTGGGTTTGCTTCAATTCCTCTACCAGATACGATGAAGCCCAAGAGCTTTCCGGCTGGTACGCTGAAAATGCATTTTTCTGGGTTGAGCTTAATGTCATATGTTCAGAGATTGTTGAATGTGAGCCTCAAGTCATCTACTAGAGTATCTACATGTTTTGTTTTGACGACCATGTCATCTACGTATGATTCGACTGTTTTGCCGATCTGGTTGGCCAGACATGTCTGAATCATGCGCTGATATGTTGCGTCGGCGTTTTTGAGCCCGAAGGGCATCATGTTGAAGCAGAATGGGCCGTATGGGGTGATGAATGCCGTTGCGGCTTGGTCTGACTCTGCCATCTTGATTTGATGGTAGCCAGAGTATGCATCGAGGAAACACAATGAGTCGTGTCCTGCGGTGGCGTTGATGATTTGATCAATTCAGGGGAGTGGGAAAGTGTCCTTTGGACAGGCCTTGTTTAGGTCTTTGAAATCGACACATAGGCGCCAAGATTTGTCCTTCTTTGGTAACATCACCAGGTTTGCTAGCCAGTCCGGATGTTTTAAGTCTCTGATGAATCCGGCTTCCAGCAGTTTTGCTAGCTCCTCTCCCGTGGCTTGTCTCTTGGGTTCGGAAAAACGCCGTAGGGTCTGCTTGATGGGTTTAAACCCTTTTATGATGTTCAGGCTGTGCTCGGCCAGCCTGTGTGGGATTCCTGGCATATCCGAGGGGTGCCAGGCGAAAATGTCCCAATTTTCTCGCAGGAAGTCTCTAAGTGTGGCGTCTACATCGGGTTTTAATTGTGCCCCGATGGAGGTCATTTTTGTAGGGTCCATTGGATGGACTTGGAATTTGACTATTTTGTCCGCTGGTTTAAAAGAAGTGGACTTGGATCTCTTGTCTAGTATCACATCGTCCCTGTCCACCGTAGAGCGCAACATCGTTAGTTCCTCGGCCGCTAGGGCCTCAGATAATGCCTCCAGGGCCAGTGCGCTGTCTTGTTTTCAGCGCGGAGCGCTATGTCCAGATCACTTGCGAGAGTGATGATTCCGTTGGGCCGGGCATTTTGAGCTTCATGTACCCGTAATGGGGTATGGCTTGGAAAATTGTAAATGCTTCTCGCCCTAGCAGAGCGTGGTATCCGCTGCTGAACGGGGCCACTTGAAACGTGACCTCCTCGGATCTGTAATTGTCCGGCGTGCCAAACACCACATCCAGTGTGATTTTTCCTGAACAGCATGCTTCCTGGCTTGGGATTATTCCCTTAAAAGTTGTGTTGCTTCGCTCAATGCGGCTCCAGTCAATTTCCATTTTTCGCAGGGTTTCCTCGTAGATGAGGTTGAGTCCACTGCCGCCATCCATGAGTACCTTTGTAAGTCGGAAGCCGTCCACTATCGGACTGAGGACCAATGCGGCCGGTGCTCGGGCTGTCCGGAATTTAGGTTCGTCACTGGCATTAAAGGTGATAGCCGTGTCACTCCATGGGTTTATTGTTGCTACTTGGTAGACTTCGGCAAGGTTGCGGAGCGTTCGTTTCCTTGCATTGTTTAATGTGAAGGTCTCGAAGACTGTCGACACCGTACTGGGGAGGTATTCTTCGGGTGCTGGAGTTAAAAGCTCCTCGCCACTTCTGGCCACCTGCCGTAGTATCCAACATGCTCTGAGGCTGTGCGTTGGTGTGGCTTTCCCTGAATTATGAATTTTACAGGGTCCATTGAGCCATCCTTCTAGTACGGCCCCGTGCCCTGTAGAGGGTTTTTGTTTTTTGATGTTTGGCTCAGATGCCTGGCGATAATGCGCCCTTTTGTTTCGGACTCGTGTTATATTCGGGGCCGGATTGTCCCAGAATTTATCTTCGGTTTTCCGAACGCCTTCAGTCGCACAGTACTTTCGTACTATGGATGTCAAGTCGGTGAATCGTGTAATTTCGCGGTGACTTATGGCGTTGAGGATTCCGATGTCCGTGCAGTTGTTAAAGAAGAGTGAAATTGCTTCTTTCTCATGGCAGTCCTTTATCCTGTTCATAACCAGGAGGAATCTGGCCCAGTAGTGGTGTACTGTTTCTCTGGACTCTTGCCGTATTAGGGATAAATCCAGTATAGTTGGGTGGGCGGGTGGAATTAAATCCGGAACCCTGCCCGATATAAGATTCAGGGGGCGAGCGGTTTCTGAATTCGGAAGCTTGCTTTCTCGGATATTATTCAATGAATTGGGCCTGCTGCCTGACTTTAGGTTCAGGGTTTGGGCGACACCCTCCCCTCCGCGGGTATCCGGCTTGGAGGGATCGGGAATCCGGACACATCTGGTCCTTAGGGTGGGCGAAGACTCGCCGCATTGTTCTTCCACCACTTCGACGTGGTGGGTAATCTAGGGAGAGTCAATCTCTCTCTGATCAGGTTTAAGCCCAATCTGGTCGTAATCAGTAGCGACTCCCAGGGCCGCAATGCGATCCAAGAGCTCGTTCGGGGAGAAGAGCTCCATCGGATCTAACTGCTCGGCAAGCTCCGAGCTGATGTGAAGATTGCTTTCGATGGCCCGAGAGGTCATCGTCGGCGCGACGGCCGGACAGGCGGTCATCAAAAACCTGCCTAGCCGGAGAGTTTGGCCGACAGCCAAAGCTCCTTTAGCAACGACGCCATCTTTAAAGTCGGGATGCGGCATCCTTCCTGATGGTGACGACACAGCGGAACTCTCAATGAAAGCACCAATGTTGGTGTCAAAACCGGCGGATCTCGGGTAGGGGATCCCGAACTATGCGTCTAGGCGGATGGTAACAGGAGACAAGGGACACGGTGTTTTTACCCAGGTTCGGGCCCTCTCGATGGAGGTAAAACCCTACTCCTGCTTGATTAATATTGATGATATGGGTAGTACAAGAGTAGATCTACCACGAGATCGGAGTGGCTAAACCCTAGAAGCTAGCCTATGGTATGATTGTTGTTCGTCCTACGGACTAAAACTCTCTGGTTTATATAGACACCGGAGAGGGCTAGGGTTACACAGATTCAGTTACAATGGGAGGAGATCTTCATATCGTATCGCCAAGCTTGCCTTCCACGCCAAGGAAAGTCCCATCCGGACACGGGACGGAGTCTTCAATCTTGTATCTTCATAGCCCGGGAGTCCGGACAAAGGTCTTAGTCCGGCCATCCAGACACCCCCTAATCCAGGACTCCCTCAGCCGGCAACACCAAAGGTATATGTGATATACATGTTATTGATGTGTACCTTACCAGTACTCGTAGTAGCTACTGGGTATTTGATACCGGTGTGGTTGCTCACATTTGTAACTCAAAATAGGAGCTGCGGAATAAGCAGAGACTAGCAAAGGACGAAGTGACGATGCGCGTCGGGAATGGTTCCAAGGTCGATGGGATCGCCGTCGGCCCGCTACCTCTACATTTACCTACGGGGTTAGTTTTAAAACTCAATAATTGTTATTTAGTGCCAGCTTAGCATGAACATTGTATCTGGATCTCATTTAATGCGAGATGGCTACTCATTTAAATCCGAGAATAATGGTTGTTCTATTTATTTGAGAGATATGTTTTATGGTCACGCCCCACTGGTCAATGGTCTATTCTTATTGAATCTCGAACGTGATGTTACACATATTCATAGTGTGAATACCAAAAGATGTAAGGTTAATAATGATAGTCCCACATACTTGTGGCACTGCCGCCTTGGTCACATTGGTGTCAAACGCATGAAGAAGCTCCATGCAGATGGACTTTTGGAGTCTCTTGATTATGAATCATTTGACATGTGCGAACCATGCCTCATGGGCAAGATGACCAAGACTCCGTTCTCCGGAACAATGGAGCGAGCAACCAACTTGATGGAAATCATACATACTGATGTGTGCGGTGCAATAAGCGTTGAGGCTCGTGGTGGCTATCGTTATATTCTCACCCTCACTGATGACTTAAGTAGATATGGGTATGTCTACTTAATGAAACACAAGTCTGAGACCTTTGAAAAGTTCAAGGAATTTCGGAGTGAGGTGGAGAATCAACGTGACAGGAAAATAAAGTTCTTACGATCAGATCGTGGAGGAGAATATTTAAGTCACAAGTTTGGGATGCACTTAAGGAAATGTGGAATTGTTTCACAACTCACGCCGCCTAGAACACCTCAGCGTAATGGAGTGTCCAAACGTTGTAATCGCACTCTATTGGATATGGTGCGATCTATGATGTCTCTTAACGATTTACCGCTATCATTTTGGGGTTATGCTTTAGAGACAGCCACATTCACTTTAAATAGGGCACCGTCTAAATCCGTTGAGACGACACCGTATGAATTATGGTTTGGGAAGAAACCTAAGCTGTCGTTTCCAAAAGTTTGGGGATGCGATGCTTATGTCAAGAAACTTCAACCTGAAAAGCTCGAACCCAAGTCGGAAAAATGCGTCTTCATAGGATACCCTAAGGAAACCATTGGGTATACCTTCTACCTCAGATCCGAAGGCAATATCTTCATTGCCAAGAATGGCTCCTTTCTGGAGAAAGAGTTTCTCTCAAAAGAAGTAAGTGGGAGGAAAGTAGAACTTAATGAAGTACTGCCTCTTGAACCGGAAAGTAGCGCAGCTCAGGAAGATGTTTTTGTGGTGCCTGCACCGACTAGAGAGAAGTTAATGATGATGATCAAGGTACTTCGGACTAAGTTGCTACTGAACTTCGTAGGTCCACAAGGGCACGTTCCACACCCGAGTGGTACGGCAACCCTGTCCTGCAAATCATGTTGTTAGACAACGGTGAACCTTCGAACTATGAAGAAGCGATGGCGGGCCTAGATTCCAACAAATGGCTTGAAGCCATGAAATCCGAGATAGGATCCATGTATGAAAACAAAGTATGGACTTTGACACACTTGCCCGATGATCGGCGAGCCATATAAAACAAATGGATCTTTAAGAAGAAGACTGACACGGATGGTAATGTGACCATCTATAAAGCTCGGCTTGTCGCTAAGGGTTATCGACAAGTTCAAGGGGTTGACTACGATGAGACCTTCTCACCCGTAGCGAAGCTGAAGTCTGTCTGAATCATGTTAGCAATTGCCGCATTCTATGATTATGAAATATGGCAAATGGACGTCAAAACGGCATTCCTTAACGGTTTCCTTAAGGAAGAATTTTATATGATGCACCGGAAGGTTTTGTCGATCCTAAGAATGCTAATAAGGTGTGCAAGCTCCAGCGCTCCATCTATGGACTGGTGCAAGCATCTCGGAGTTGGAACATTTGCTTTGATGAAATGATCAAAGCGTTTGGGTTTATGCAGACTTATGGAGAAGCCTGCGTTTACAAGAAAGTGAGTGGGAGCTCTGTAGCATTTCTCATATTATATGTGGATGACATACTATTGATGGGAAATGATATAGAACTTTTGGAAAGCATAAAGGCCTACTTGAAAAGTATTTTTCAATGAAGGACCTTGGTGAAGCTGCTTACATATTAGGCATCAAGATCTATAGAGATAGATCGAGATGCCTCATCGGTCTTTCACAAAGCACATACCTTGATAAGATATTGAAGAAGTTCAATATGGATCACTCCAAGAAGGGGTTCTTGCCTGTATTGCAAGGTGTGAGATTGAGCATGGCTCAATGCTCGACCACGGCAGAAGATAGAGAAAAGATGAGTGTCATCCCCTATGCCTCAGCCATAGGGTCTATTATGTATGCCATGTTGTGTACCAGACCTGATGTGAACCTTGCCGTAAGTTTAGTGGGGAGGTACCAAAGAAATCCCGGCATGGAACACTGGACAGCGGTCAAGAATATCCTAAAGTACCTGAAAAGGACTAAGGATATGTTTCTCGTTTATGGAGGTGACGAAGAGCTCGTCGTAAAGGGTTACGTCGATGCTAGCTTCGACACAGATCTGGATGACTCCAAGTCACAAACCGGATACGTGTATATTTTGAATGGTGGGGCGGTCAGCTGGTGCAGTTGCAAGCAAAGCGTCGTGGAGGGATCTACATGTGAAGCGGAGTACATGGCAGCCTCGGAGGCAGCACATGAAGCAATATGGATGAAGGAGTTCATTACTGACCTAGGAGTTATTCCCAATGCGTCAGACCCGATGACTCTCTTTTGTGACAACACTAGTGCTATTGCCCTTGCCAAGGAGCCCAGGTTTCACAAGAAGACCAGACATATCAAGCGTCGCTTCAACTCCATTCGTGAAAATGTTCAACATGGAGACATAGATATTTGTAAAGTGCATACGGATCTAAATGTCGCATATCCGTTGACTAAACCTCTTCCACGAGCAAAACAGGCTCAACACCAGAACTCTATGGGTGTTCGATTCATCACAATGTAACTAGATTATTGACTCTAGTGCAAGTGGGAGACTGTTGGAAATATGCCTTAGAGTCAATAATAAAATGGTTATTATTATATTTCCTTGTTCATGATAATTGTCTATTGTTCATGCTATAATTGTATTGACCGGAAACCGTAATACATGTGTGAATACATAGACCACAACATGTCCCTAGTGAGCCTCTAGTTGAATAGCTCATTGATCAATAGATGGTCATGGTTTCCTGACCATGGACATTGGATGTCATTGATAATGGGATCACATCATTAGGAGAATGATGTGATGGACAAGACCCAATCCTAAGCATAGCACAAGGTCGTATAGTTCGTTTGCTAAAAGCTTTTCTAATGTCAATTATCATTTCCTTAGACCATGAGATTGTGCAACTCCCGAATACCGTAGGAATGCTTTGGGTGTACCAAACGTCACAACGTAACTGGGTGGCTATAAAGGTACACTACAGGCATCTCCGAAACTGTCTGTTGGTTGGCATAAATCGAGACTGGGATTTGTCACTCCATATGACGGAGAGGTATCTCTGGGCCCACTCGGTAATGCATCATCATAATGAGCTCAATGTGACTAAGCAGTTAGTCACGGGATCATGCATTACGGAACGAGTAAAGTGACTTGCCGGTAACGAGATTGAACAAGGTATTGGGATACCGATGATCGAATCTCAGGCAAGTAACATATCGATTGACAAAGGGAATTATATATGGGATTGATTTAATCCTCGACATCGTGGTTCATCCGATGAGATCATCATGGAACATGTGGGAGGCAACATGGGTATCCAGATCCCACTGTTGGTTATTGGCCGGAGAGCTATCTCGGTCATGTTTGCATGATTCCCGAACCCATAGGGTCTACACACTTAAGGTTCGGTGACGCTAGAGTTGTTATGGGAATTAGTATGCAGTTACCGAATGTTGTTCGGAGTCCCGGATGAGATCCCGGATGTCACGAGGGGTTCCGGAATGGTCCGGAGACAAAGATTTATATATGGGAAGTCCTTATATTGGTCACCGGAAGTGTTCGGGGGTATATCGGTATTGTATCGGGACCACCAAAAGGGTTCCGGGGGTCCACTGGGAGGGTCCACCTGCCCAAGAGGGCCCCATGGGCTGAATACGGAGGGGAACCAGCCCCTAAGTGGGCTGGGCGGCACCCCCCTAGGGCCCATGCGCCTAGGGTTGGGGGGACCCTAAAGGGGGCGCCCCCCTTGGCTTGGGGGCAAGCGTCCCCCCTTGGTCGCCGCCCCCTTGTAGATCCATCTGGAGGGGGCCGGCCCCCCTCTTCCTTGCCCCTATAAATAGAGGGGAGGTGGGAGGGCTGCCGCAACCTTCCCCTGGCGCAGCCCTCCTCCTCTCCAACTCTACCTCCTCCTCCGTAGTGCTTGGCGAAGCCCTACCGGAGAACTGCAAGCTCCTCCACCACGCCGTCGTTCTGCCGGAGCTCTCCCTCAACTTCTCCTCTCCCCTTGCTTGATCAAGAAGGAGGAGATGTCCCCGGGTTGTACGTGTGTTGAACACGGAGGCATCGTTCGTTCGGCGTTAGATCGGATGGTCCGTGATTTGAATCGCCACGAGTACGACTCCCTCATCCGCGTTCTAGTGACGCTTTCGCTTAGGGATCTTCAAAGGTATGAAGATGCTCATCCTCTCCCTCTCTTGTTGCTAGAATCTCCATGGATTGATCTTGGTGACGTGTAGAAATTTTTGAATTATTGCTATGTTCCCCAACAGGTGTGTCGTGCAATGCACGGGCATCTTGCTAAAATTTTTGCATATAATTCCAAACACCACGTAGACACGGTCTTTGACCATTTTACAACTATGTTAGCATCATTGTTAGTGGTCAGCCGGTGCAAGTTATAGCACCGGGTGTTTTAACCTTTTATTTAGTAATGATATCTGGCAATTGTTCGGCACGACCTCAATCCTAGTGAATCCCACGTAACCGTCAGATTTCCATCTGACGATGGCCTGTTTTTAAGCCATAGTATTTGACAAAACCGTCACCCTTACACAGGTACTGTAACTACGTCGCGGGAGTTTGCAACTGCTATGTCTCCCAGTGAACGTTTGCTGGGGATTGGAGTTAGCACAGATGGTGGTTCGTAGTCGTTCCACGCTCGGGCATTGAAGTTTGTAACTATTTTAGAATAGAATATACTACTCCTCCGGTGCTAAAAGTAGAGCAGAGTCCTACTCCACTACTACTCTACTCAAGCAAGTTAGGGCATAGTAGTAGGTACTGTAGGGAGTACCAGTACTGTGATCACTCAAGAAAGTTTTCTGACTTCGATATGACCCTACGCTGCTAGTATGTGTCTCGTAAGTCAAGCGGCGTGATGTAGTCATCATCACATGTGCACTTCCTGCAGCACATATTCGCTTCTCCATCTTTGTCCGCACATAATCTTGTCCAATCTTCCATCCCCGCTAAGGTGCCTCCCCCTCGTCCGAAATCCAAGCACTAACAATGGCAGAACCGAGCAGTGTCCGCCGAAAGAGTGGCTGGAATTCGCTCCCCATAGAGGTAATCAAGCTCATTGTTTCGCATGTGGACAATCTCAGTACCATGCCGCTCACCGCGTGCTCATCGGGGCTGTACCGTTTCAAAGCCCTCAGGACGGAGCTTTTTAAGCCAGCTCCTTGCTTGCTGATGCCACCTAATCTTCAGAAATGGCATATCACACAGCATAACGATCGTAGGGTGGCGAGCATCAACCCCCTTGACTGTGATCCGATCCCCGTCACCCTCAACTACATTAATGGTATGTACCGGGTCGGCATGAACACGTCTTGGATGGTGCTCGCCGACGGTCACGGCAGTTGGATGCTCATGGAGGTCTACACCCGGTGATTGATCCCCCTTCCTTCGATTAACATTGCACTGCTTTGGCACCGCGTCCCAGAATACTCGGAATCTTATAGTAGCCAACATGATACCAAGTTTGATTTGCTCAAGGTTGTAACCTGCCAAGTGCCCACAGGATCTGCGAATTATAAAGACTTCAAGCTAATTGTGTTCTTCAACCGCGGTCTCGCCTATCTAACAGGTCACTGCGGTAAGTGGATAAATCTGCACGTCCATCGCAGGATCATACATCCTGCATGGTACTCTGATGCCATTGAACACAAGGGCTTCATTTACGTTGTCGACTCCTTCTATGGCTGGACATATTGCTGGCCTACTCCAGTCATCACTACAAACGGCTGTCACAGCAGTATGTTACTTTCCTATGATATCATGATGGCTTGCTTATATTACTATCAACATTTAATGAAAAAATATTCATGCTCATAACATGTTGTTCTTAAGATTGACTACATTAAGAGCCCTTTTCTATTTGACTCCAACTTGATATGATGTTGTAGGCCGCCTAGTGTCCCTACCCTTCCTAATCCCAGAACCTTTCAAAGAAAAGCGGCATGGCAGTTGCAGGTGGTTCCTGGCTCGATCAGACGACGGCGAACAATTGAAGATCGTTTGCACGTACCGGACATGTTGTTTCACGGAATACAATCACAATCACTGCAATGTATTTGAGCAGGATCCCAGATTCTCTGGGCCTTCAGGAATTTTTGACTGGAGGCTGGTAAGTAGCCTTGGTACACGCTCTCTGTTTGTCGGACTGAATTATCCAATTAACCAGGAGAATACCAACGGCAAGGATCATGATGGCAGCGTGGTTTTGTTCATCAGGCAAAACTGTGTGTACACAGCATACAATGCGTCTCTGCATGCACCATACCCTGATATGTGCCGCCACGCTCTGCAGCCCAAAGTAGGAGAGAGGGTTGCAAGTATCAGAATTTGACCTGCTGGCTGGAGTTTCCCCCGTCAGGCACCCATCTGGTTCAAGCCGTCGGCCAATCTCCACAGCTTAATAAATAGTAACGTCTAACTGAGCCAGTTAATTAGATGCGTATACTTGGTGTAGTAGGATCTTTATTTAGTTTGATGCATACACTTGTTCTTTTTTGGTAGCCCTTTTGTAATTATGGCTGATGTTTGGTTTGGAAGAGAGAGATGCGTATTTACTCTTCTGGCCTTCTTACTGCTTCTGTTGCACCCCCAGCCCTAGTTGCTACTGTTGTTGTTTTCAATGTACAATCAGTAGTATATTTCGTCTGTTGGTTGAATAAATGTGTTGTTAGAATGACAACCCAATGTTTTGGAAGTTGTTGCGCGGTTCGATCCTTTAGTGCCCCGCACCGTACGTAATGCATACTATTTTTCATACGGAACACATTTTCCACTTGTTGATAACATGCAGCCCACTGATGAAGGCCCAATAGAGGAGCCCATAATTAACTGGAAGGGAGGCTCTCACATGAATCCGGACCAGGTACATGCTCATGGTCCCCTAAACATAAATAAGTCAATAAATAAATAAAGCTAAATGCTCATGCACCAGTTCTTTAAATTCATGATTTAACAGGAGGATATTATTTCCTATGATAGTGTCGATACATTCAGTCGATATTATTCTTAGGCAAAGATAACGACCAGTCTTCTTTCTCCTAGCATTTTCTTCCTGCAACCAGCGGACCCATGCAAATCGTAGTCAACATCGTAAATAGTTCTGGTCCATTTTTATTTTTCAATAAGAATGTCCAACCCAGCCCAGCACATTGGCGACATCACTTTATCATCCGCCTTGGTGCGCTCGCCGCGGCGCCGCCGTCCGGCCCTGTCAACATAGTTTTTTTTAAACGGTCCCTGTCAACATAGTGAATCGGGAGAGGACTGTAGTTGTGAGTATGATAGTACGGACCCACCAGGTCCACTCCCGAACACAAGCAAGCGCCTCTTTTACTACTTAGATGCACCCCTCGTTTTTTACTCTAATCCACCTTGCTGATATCTGGGACCCACATCATTTTCAACGTATAGTCAATTAACGACAGAATTGCACAACTTTTTTTGAGTAGTAATTCAGAGGAGCAGGCTATAAACTGGGTTGTTCGGTCTCTGTGGCCCGTCTAACAACATTACCAGCCCAGCAGTTTTTTCTTTGGGAAAATAGGTAGCACAGTATTTCTTTTTGAAGAATACCCAAGCTAGGCCTATTTGTTTTCTCCGACTTACTGGGCTGCAAATCTTTCAAAACGAGGAGGGATGCATTCC
This sequence comes from Triticum dicoccoides, assembly GCF_002162155.2. Classification (NCBI taxonomy): domain Eukaryota; kingdom Viridiplantae; phylum Streptophyta; class Magnoliopsida; order Poales; family Poaceae; genus Triticum; species Triticum dicoccoides. The sequence continues at coordinate 170,070,049 of NC_041393.1, forward strand.
GGCCTGGCCAAAGAGTATGGTCAGTGTGTGTTAAAAGTAATATCAAAGGGGTTGAAAATTCCAAAAAAATTATAGCAAATGGGATATTGGTTTCTTTTTTTGTTTTTGTTCTTCACTGATATTTTATACTCCCTCCGTCCCAAAATTCTTGTCTTAGATTAGTCTAGATACGGATGTATCTAATACCAAAACGTGACTTGATACATCCGTATTTAGACAAATCTAAGACAAGAATTTTGGGGCGGAGGGAGTATTTCATTGGATTTAACATGACATAGTACTAATTTGTTTTTAAATTTGTTTTAGTATGGCTACTAATTTTTGGATTAAGAATAAGCAAAAATTTGCGAATTTTCAAAATTTCGCACATATTTAGTTAATTTTTAAACCCTGTTACTGACCAGAAAATGGGCAGCAATTCTAAAAATGGAAAATAGACTGCAATAAATTCCATATGAATTAGAAAATGAGTAAAAAATATAAAAATAATAGCAAATGGGTTGTACATGCCACAGATTTCGAGGCTGACTTGTTTACATAAGGCTTTGTCAGTCAACACACGATTCTAGCAGCAGCGACTGTTGGATGTCCATCCAACGGCCAATGTGCCTCTTCAATCTCTGATCTTCCTGCTCCAGGCGCCTAAACTAGCACCGGCAGGACTGCTTGCTCCCCCCTCTTGTGGCCCGTTGTGATGCCGCGCAGGCTTAACGGCCCACCCTACTCCCTCTGCTGGCCTGGCCGCACACAATCAACTGTCTCCTTATTATGCAAAAAAAATGATTCCTCCCACTGACATCTGGGGTGCACCGGTTGAGAGGTTGACCTTTGGGCCTACTAAGTTGAAGCATACGCAGGGCTTGTCAACTTAGTCAACAAAGGATTCTAGCAACAGTAACTGTTGGATTTGAATCAAACGGTCCTACTGCTTCTTCGATCGCTGCTCTTCTTGCACCAACCGCCCAAACCGGCGCCGGTGAGACCGCCTGCTCCTGCCTCCAGTGGCCGGCTGTGCTGCCATTGAGGCCTCACTGCCCCCTACTACTCCCACCGCTAGCCAGGCCCTGTGGCGATGACGACATCACACCGCAGCTGAACCAGTGAACCCTCGTACTCCTCTCCGCGTGGGCATCCACTGTCGCGTCTTCCCAGGCTCCACGTCGTCCCTTCCTAGGCCTCGCCGTCTTCCACCGCCCTGGTGCTCTCGGTGCGGCGTGGTCAACGTGGTCAAGGAACGACTTCCATCGGAAGTGGACTGTATGTGGAGAGGCTGACGACTGGGGCCACGGCCGCACACAAGGAAATGCCTCCTTATTACACGCAAAATAATGATTCCTTCATCTAACATCTAGGACCCTCGGAAGGGCCTCTGTATTTCACGAAAAAATGTTCCCCCCGCTGACAGGTCAAACCCACCAGCTATATCTTCGCACGCAAGGAAGTGCCTCCTTATTACGCACAAAAAAATGAATACTCCCCTACTAGCTGGGACCCAGCATAGTGGGATGCTGACTTGTGGGACAACTAAGTTGACGGGGACGGAGGGCTTTGTCAACTTAGTCAATATGAACGATTCTAGCTCCAGTGGCCGTACGATGTCCATCCAACGGTCGTAGTGCTCCTTCAACCTCTCGTCTTCTTGCTCCAACCGCCCAAAGTAGCGCCGGTCATGCCGCCTTCTCCTGCCTCTCATGGCCAGCTGTGCTGCCACGGAGGCCTCACCGCCCCCTACTACTCCCACCGCTGGCCAGAACATCCCTCCACTCACCCACAACCCCTGTTATTCTGCGGCGACGGCAGCCTCACACCAAAGCTGAACCAGTGAACCCTCGTACTCCTCTCCGCGTGGGCATCCACTGTCGCGTCTTCACCGGCTCCGTGTCGTCCCCTTCCTAGGCCTCCCCATCGTACACCTCCCTGGTGCTCTCGGCACGACGTGGTCAACATGGTCAAGGAATGACTTCCATCGGACGTGGACTATACATGGAGAGGCTGACATCTGGGTCCACGGCCGCAGCAAGGAAGTGCCTCCTTATTATGTGAAAAATAATGATTCCTCCACCTGACAGCAGGGACCCACCAGACGGGCCACCATATTTCATGAAAAAAACATTCCCCCCTGACTGCTGGGACCTACCAGCTACATACTCGCATGCAAGGAAGTGCGTCCATATTACGGGCAAAAAAAGTGATTCGCCCCCTGACTGCTGGGACCCACCAGCTACATCTTTGCACGCAAGGAAGTGCCTGACAGTCAGGACCCACCTGGTCGAAGCATATGTAGCGTTGTCATTCTGGTCGTGAACGTGTACGTACATACTGGTCGATGTAGAGGCGCGCACGTGTCGTAGTAGAGGCATGCACGTAGCATGTACACGTACGTACAGCGGCCAGTGTGCAAGAAAGAAAATACGGCCACATACGTACATACAGGCGGGGTCTCGAACGCCTAGTCGCGCATACGTACGGCCAGGGCTCGTGTACATGGCTCAGTCGGAACAGAGAAACAGCATTGTTGTCGTGTTCACGGGGAGCCAACCGGTTGGGTCGGAACGGAATGCGTCGCTGTGTTCATTGGGAGGGCTTGGACGGAATAGCCGATGGAAATGAGGCCTGGCGTATCGCGGAATAGAGGAAACGGACTTGTGTTCGACCGGCAACGGTTGAAATGAGATCTTTTTAATCGGGAGGGGTCTGGCGTACCGCAAAATGGAGGAAACAGACTTGTGTTGGACCTCCTACGGTCGAAACAGGGTCCTGTTGATCGGGAGGGGTGTGGCGTACCACAGAACGGAGGAAACGGACTTGTGTTGGAGCGTTGAGGTCAAAACAGGGGTCCTGTTCATCGGGAGGGGTGTGGCGTACCGCAAATGGGACTCCATGAGATACTGTTAATCTCCACCGTTGACCTCCTCCAGCCTTCATGGGCTACTATTCATCCACCATCGACCTTCTCCAGCCTCCACCTGCGACTGTTCATCCACAGGCTCCTGTTCATCCAGCCTCCACCGCGCGCTACTCCATCGGCTACTGTTCAACTAGCCCTCCACGGGGACATCCTGTTCGTCCAGCCCTCCACGGGGTCCTGCTCATCCAGCCCCAACCGGCTCGATCGATCAGGGTCCTGTTCATCCAGAGGCAACACCACGGGATCCTGTTCATCCACCCCCACCGGGAATTGTTCATCCAACCCCCCCC
>NC_041393.1:170073566-170103424 GCF_002162155.2 Triticum dicoccoides
GCAACGCTCACTGTTCATCGAGAGGCAGCATCGATCGGCTTTAGTTAGCAGCAGTAGCGAAGGAATCACTCGGCTTCAGTAACGTAGCTAGTGCAATCGCTCGGGTTCAGTTAGAGCCCAATGCCTCGCTCGGGTTCAGTTAGGGCCCAGTGCCTCGCACCCACGCGTGTACGGTACGAGAGAAACGCGCATCGCTCGGCCGCCGACCACCCACCATAATCAGGAACTCCCTGATATTTTCCTCGCCCTCGCTTCTACCACGGTTTTTTCCATCATGGACGGCCCAAAGAATGTCGTGCAGCTGTGTCTCCGGCCCGCCCAGGACGAAAAGCCCATTTTTTCATGATTTTTTGTCATATAAGTAGGAGCCCACCACATCTATGATGATACCGGGTTTTGTCACAATTATCGTCATAGAAGTGTCATAAGTATGACAGGAAAAAAATCGTTCGGCCCAAAATGTCATGGATGTGTGATACATCTCCAACGTATCTATAATTTTTTATTGTTCCATGCTATTATATTACCCGTTTTGGATGTTTATGGGCTTTACTTTACACTTTTATATCATTTTTGGGACTAACCTACTAACCGGAGGCCCAGCCCAAATTGCTGTTTTTTTGCCTATTTCAGTGTTTCGCACAAAAGGAATAGCAAATGGAGTCCAAACGAAATGAAACCTTCAGGAGCGATCTTTTTGGAACAAACGCAATCTAGGAGACTTGGAGTGGACGTCAAGAAGCAACCAAGGCGGCCACGAGGGTGCAGGGCGCGCCCTAGGAGGGTGGGTGCGCCCCCCACCCTCATGGGCCCCTCGTGGCTCCCCTGACCGACCTCCTTCGCCTATATATATACCTCCATACCCTGAAAACAACTAGGAGCACCACAAAACCCTATTTCCATCGCCGCAACCTTCTGTACCCATGACATCCCATCTTGGAGCCTTTTTCGGTGCTCCGCCGGAGGGGGAATCGATCACGGAGGGCCTCTACATCATCGCCAAGGCCTCTCTTATGAGTTTTGAGTAGTTTACCACAGACCTTCGGGTCCATAGTTATTAGCTAGATGGCTTCTTCTCTCTCTTTGAATCTCAATACAAAGTTCTCCTCAATCTTCTTGGAGATCTATTCGATGTAACTCCTTTTGCGGTGTGTTTGTCGAGATCCAATGAATTGTGGGTTTATAATCAATTTTATCTATGAGAAATATTTGTATCTCCTCTGAATTCTTTTATGTATGATTGGTTATCTTTGCAAGTCTCTTCGAATTATCAGTTTGGTTTGGCCTACTAGATTGATCTTTCTTGCAATGGAAGAAGTGCTTAGCTTTGGGTTCAATCTTGTGTTGTCCTTTCCAAGTGACAGCAGGGGCAGCAAGGCACGTATTGTATTGTTGCCATCGAGGATAAAAAGATGGGGTTTATATCATATTGCTTGAGTTTATCCCTCTACATCATGTCATCTTGCCTAATGCATTACTCTGTTCTTATGAACTTAATACTCTAGATGCATGCTGGATAGCGGTCGATGTGTGGAGTAATAGTAGTAGATGCAGAATTGTTTCGATCTACTTGTCGCGGACGTGATGCCTATATACATGATCATGCCTAGATAATCTCATAACTATGCACTTTTCTATCAATTGCTTGACAGTAATTTGTTCACCGTAATACTTATGCTATCTTGAGAGAAGCCAGTAGTGAAACCTATGGCCCCTGGGTCTATTTTCCATCATATAAGTTTTTGATCTACTTTATTTTGCAATCTTTACTTTCCAATCTATATCATAAAATCTCAAAATATTTGTCTTATCTTATTATCTCTATCAAATCTCACTTTTGCAAGTGGCCGTGAAGGGATTGACAACCCCTTTATCGCGTTGGTTGCGAGGTTCTTATTTGTTTGTGTAGGTACGAGGGACTTGCGTGGAGCCTCCTATTGGATTGATACCTTGGTTCTCAAAAACTGAGGGAAATACTTACGCTACTTTGCTACATCACCCTTTCCTCTTCAAGGGAAAACCAACACAGTGCTCAAGAGGTAGCAAGAAGGATTTCTGGCGCCGTTGCTGGGGAGGTCTTCGCACAAGTCAAGACATACCAAGTACCCATCACAAACTCATCTCCCTCGCATTACATTATTTGCCATTTGCCTCTCGTTTTCCTCTCCCCCACTTAACCCTTGCCGTTTTATTCGCCCTCTCTTTTCCGTTTGCCTCTTTCTCGCTTGCCTCTTGTGTGCCTGTTTGCCCTTATGGCTTTGCCTAAGAACGCTGATCTTCATCTTAGAAGGTTGAAGAGATTGAAATCAACGTTAGAAGCTTTATGACTTTACAATTTGAGCATAATAATTTCTTTAGAAACAATCTTAAAGAACAAAAAATCTTTATGGAGTACATGAATAAAGAGCTTGATGATATGTCTAAGGAATTTTTTGGTTTGAATTCTCATATTGCTCGTCTTGAAAAAATAATATTCCAAATTTCTGATAAGCAAGCCACCTTAGTTAATAAGATGGCTGCTAAACCAGAAGGGTTAGGGGAAAATAAAGATGAAGGTCTAAAAGTGATTGATGTGTCCCCTATTAAATCTTTGTTTTGCAATATGAATCTTGATAATGATGGGACTAGAGATGAGTCAACTTTAGTTAAAAGGCGTCCCAATGATTCAGAGTTTTTAGATCTTGATGCTAAATTTGGTAAAAGTGGGATTGGAGAGGTCAAAACTTTACATAGCAATGAACCCACTATTTTGTATTTCAAGGAATTTAATTATGATAATTGTTCTTTAGTAGATTGTATTTCCTTATTGCAATCCGTGTTGAATTCTCCTCATGCTTATAGTCAAAATAAAGCTTTTACCAAACATATCGTTGATGCTTTGATGCAATCTTATGAAGAAAAACTTAAATTGGAAGTTTCTATCCCTAGAAAACTTTATTATGAGTGGGAACCTACTATTAAAATTAAAATTAAAGATCATGAATGCTATGCTTTGTGTGATTTGGGTGCTAGCGTTTCCACGATTCCAAAAACTTTATGTGATGTGCTAGGTTTTCGTGAATTTGATGATTGCTCTTTAAACTTGCACCTTGCGGATTCCACCATTAAGAAACCTATGGGAAAGATTAATGATGTTCTTGTTGTTGCAAATAGGAATTATGTGCCCGTAGATTTTATCGTTCTTGATATAGATTGCAATTTTTCATGTCCTATTATTCTTGGTAGACCTTTCCTTGGAACGATTGGTGCAATTATTGATATGAAGGAAGGAAATATTAGATTCCAATTTCCATTAAGGATAGGCATGGAACACTTTCCTAGAAAGAAAATCAAATTTCCTTACAAATCTATTATGGGATCCACTTATGAATTGAATAACAACAATGGCAATACGTAGATCTATTCTCGCTTTTATGCCTAGCTAGGGGCGTTAAACGATAGCACTTGTTTGGAGGCAACCCAATGTTATTTTTGTTCCTTGATTTTTTTTCCTGCTTAGTAATAAATAAATCATCTAGTTTCTGTTTAGATGTGGTTCTATGTTTTAATTAGTGTTTGTGCCAAGTAGAACCTAAAGGATAACCTACGGTGATAGTTAATTTGATCTTGCTGAAAAACAGAAACTTTTACACGCCTGAGAATAATTTTATTAAATCACAGAAACGTTCTTTTTAGTTGATTCTTTTTGCAGTGGGTCAATATACAAACTTACTAGGACTTCCTATTCTGGTAGGATTTTTAGAGTTTCAGAAGCATTCGAAATTTACAGATTGCTAAAGACTGTTCTGTTTTTGACAGATTCTGTTTTTCATGTGTTGTTTGCTTATTTTGATGAATCTATGGCTAGTATTGGGGGGTATGAACCATAGAGAAGTTGGAATACAGTAGGTTTAACACCAATATAAAAAAATAATGAGTTCAATGCAGTACCTTAAGTGGTGATTTTTCTTTCTTGCACTAACGGAGCTTATGAGATTTCCTGTTGAGTTTTGTGTTGTGAAGTTTTCAAGTTTTGGGTAAAGATTTGATGGACTATGAAATAAGGAGTGGCAAGAGCCTAAGCTTGGGGATGCCCATGGCACCCCAAGATAATTCAAGGACAACCAAAAGCCTAAGCTTGAGGATGCCCTGGAAGGCATCCGCTCTTTCGTCTTCGTTTATCGGTAACTTTACTTGGAGCTATATTTTTATTCACCACATGATATGTGTTTTGCTTGGAGCGTCTTGTATGATATGAGTCTTTGCTTTTTAGTTTAACACAATCATCCTTGCTGTACACGCCTTTTGGGAGAGACACAACATGATTCGGAATTTATTAGAATACTCTATGTGCTTCACTTATATCTTTTGAGCTAGATAATTTTTGCTCTAGTGCTTCAGTTATATCTTTTTAGAGCACGGCGGTGGTTTTATTTTGTAGAAATTATTGATCTCTCATGCTTCACTTATATTATTTTGAGAGTCTTTTAAAACAGCATGGTATTTGCTATGGTTATAAAATTGGTCCTAGAATGATGGGCATCCAAGTTGGGTATAAAAAAGACTATCATAGGAAGTGAATTGGATGCTATGATCAATTTGATGCTTGATCATTGTTTTGAGATGTGAAGGTGGTAATATTAGAGTCATGCTAATTGGGTAATTATGAAATTGAGAAATACTTGTGTTGAAGTTGGCAAGTCCCGTAGCATGCACGTATGGTAAAAGTTGTGTAACAAATTTGTAGCATCGGGTGCTTTTGATTGCCTTCCTTATGAGTGGAGGTCGGGATCGCGCGATGGTTAACTCCTACCAACCCTTCCCCTAGGAGCATGCGTAGTAGTACTTTGCTTCGAGGGCTAATAAACTTTTGCAATAAGTATATGAGTTCTTTGTGACTAATGTGAGTCCATGGATTATACGCACTCTTATCTTTCCATCATTGCTACCTCTACGGTACCATGCATTTCCCTTTTCACCTTGAGAGTTGGTGCAAACTTCGCCGGTGCATCCAAACCCCGTGATATGATACGCTCTATAACACATAAACCTCCTTATATCTTCCTCAAAACATCCACCATACCTACCTATTATGGCATTTCCATAGCCATTCCGAGATATATTGCCATGCAACTTTCCATCGTTCCGTTTATTATAACACGTTTCATCATTGTCATGTTGCTTTTGCATGATCATGTAGTTGACATTGTATTTGTGGCAAAGCCACCTTCATAATTCTTTCATACATGTCGCTCTTGATTCACTTCATATCCCGGTACACCGCCGGAGGCATTCATATAGAGTCATATGTTGTTCTAGTATCGAGTTGTAATTCATGAGTTGTAAGTAAATAGAAGTGTGATCATCATCATTATTAGAGCATTGTCCCTTGAAAAGAAAGGCCAAAAAAAGAGAAAGGCCAAATAAAAAAAGGCCCAAAAAGGAAGGCCCAAAAAAAAGAAAAATAATGAAAAAAGGGGGACAATGTTACTATCCTTTTCCACACTTGTGCTTCAAAGTAGCACCATGATCTTCATGATAGAGAGTCTCATATGTTGCCACTTTCATATACTAGTGGGAATTTTTCATTATAGAACTTGGCTTGTGTGTTCCAACGATGCGCTTCCTCAAAGTGCCCTAGGTCTTCGTGAGCAAGCAAGTTGGATGCACACCCACTTAGTTTCTTTTGTTGAACTTTCATACATTTATAGCTCTAGTGCATCCATTGCATGGAAATCCCTACTCCTCATGTTGACATCAATTGATGGGCATATCCATAGCCCGTTGATTAGCCTCGTCAATGTGAGACTTTCTCCTTTTTTTGTCTTCTCCACACAACCTCCATCATCATATTCTATTCCACCCACAGTGCTATATCCATGGCTTACGCTCATGTATTGCGTGAGAGTGAAAAAAGCGGAAGCGCGTTAAAAAGTATGAACCAATTGCTTGGCTGAAACCGGGGTTGTGCATGATGGGAGTATTTTGTGTGACAAAAAGGAAACATAGCCTAACTATATGATTGTGTAGGGATAAGCTTTCTTTAGCCATGTTATTTTGAGAAGACATGATTGCTTTGTTAGTATGCTTGAAGTATTATTACTTTTATGTCAATATGAACTTTTATCTTGAATCATTTGGATCTGAACATTCATGCCACAATAAAGAAAATTGCATTGAGAAATATGCTAGGTAGCATTCCACATCAAAAATTCTGTTTTTATCATTTACCTACTCGAGGACGAGCAGGAATTAAGCTTGTGGATGCTATTATATTACCCGTTTTGGATGTTTATGGACTTTACTTTACACTTTTATATCATTTTTGGGACTAACCTACTAACCGGAGGCCCAGCCCAAATTGCTGTTTTTTTGCCTATTTCAGTGTTTCGCAGAAAAGGAATATCAAACGGAGTCCAAACGGAATGAAACCTTCGGGAGCGATCTTTTTGGAACAAACGCAATCCAGGAGACTTGGAGTGGTCGTTAAGAAGCAGCCGAGGCGGCCACGAGGGTGTAGGGCGCACCCTAGGGGGGCGGGCGCCCCCCTCCCCACCCTCTTGGGCCCCTCATGGCTCCCCTGACTGACCTTCTTCACCTATATATACTTCCATACCCTGAAAACAACTAGGAGCACCACGAAATCCTATTTCCTCCGACGCAACCTTCTGTACCCGTGAGATCCCATCTTGGAGCCTTTTCCGGTGCTCCACCGGAGGGGCAATCGATCACGGAGGGCCTCTACATCATCGCCAAGGCCTCTCCTATGAGTTGTGAGTAGTTTACCATAGACCTTCGGGTCCATAGTTATTAGCTAGATGGCTTCTTCTCTCTCTTTGAATCTCAATACAAAGTTCTCCTCGATCTTCTTGGAGATCTATTCGATGTAACTCTTTTTGCAGTGTGTTTGTCGAGATCCGATGAATTGTGGGTTTATGATCAAGTTTATCTATGAGAAATATTTGAATCTCCTCTGAATTCTTTTATGTATGATTGGTTATCTTTGCAAGTCTCTTCGAATTATCAGTTTGGTTTGGCCTACTAGATTGATCTTTCTTGCAATGGGAGAAGTGCTTAGCTTTGGGTTCAATCTTGCGTTGTCCTTTCCCAGTGACAGCAGGGGCAGCAAGGCACGTATTGTATTGTTGCCATCAAGGATAAAAAGATGGGGTTTATATCATATTGCTTGAGTTTATCCCTCTACATCATGTCATCTTGCCTAATGTGTTACTCTGTTCTTATGAACTTAATACTCTAGATACATGCTGGATAGCGGTCGATGTGTGGAGTAATAGTAGTAGATGTAGAATTGTTTCGATCTACTTGTCGCGGATGTGATGCCTATATACATGATCATGCCTAGATAATCTCATAATTATGCACTTTTCTATCAATTGCTCGACAGTAATTTGTTCACCCACCGTATAAGTTTCCGATCTATTTTCCCGGGTCTATTTTGAGAGAAGCCACTAGTGAAACCTATGGCTCTCGGGTCTATTTTCCATCATATAAGTTTCTGATCTACTTTATTTTGCAATCTTTACTTTCCAATCTATATCATAAAATACCAAAAATATTTATCTTATCTTATTATCTCTATCAAATCTCACTTTCGCAAGTGGCCGTGACGGGATTGACAACCCCTTTATCGCGTTGGTTGCGAGGTTCTTGTCTGTTTGTGTAGGTACGAGGGACTTGCATGGAGCCTCCGACTCGATTGATACCTTGGTTCTCAAAAACTGAGGGAAATACTTACGCTACTTTGCTGCATCACCCTTTCCTCTTCAAGGGAAAACCAACGTAGTGCTTAAGAGGTAGCAATGTGTCTTTTTTTGTAGTGCACTGGGCACTATGTCAATAGGTTAGTACCAAAAAATGATATAAAATGACTATAAAATGATTGTAAAACATCCAAGAATGATAATATAATAGCATGGAACAATCAAAAATTATAGATACGTTGGAGACGTATGAATAGGCGAAAGAATTAGGTCAGGAGGTGCACGAGGGCCCCACAAGGGTGGGGGCACGCCCTACCCCCGTGGGCGCGCCCTCCGTCCTTGTGGCAGCCTTGTGGCTCCTCTGACTTCATCTCCAAGTCTCCTGGTTGTCTTCTAGTCAAAGAAAAATCATCGCGAAGGTTTCATTCCATTTGGACTCCGTTTGGTATTCCTTTTCTACGAAACTAAAAAACAAGGAAAAACAGGAACCGACACTAGGCTCTAGGTTAATAGTTAGTCCCAAAAATAATATAAAATAGCATATTAATGCATATAAAACATCCAAAACAGATAATATAATAGCATGGAACAATAAAAAATTAGAGATACGTTGGAGACATTTCACCGATTTGCCCACGCGACGATGAGGAGGCGCCGCCCCCCGACGACGCTCAGTCGAAGAGCAGCGACGAGGAGGACCCCTACGCGCCACCGGACGAGGTTGCCCCGGACCGCCAACTTTGGAGTGGTTTGGGGCTAGTACAATCTTTGTCTGTGGAAGTCGCTGCCGCCGGCTGAGAAAGCCAGGCAAGTGGAAGGAGATGGCAGAGGAGGAAGCCAAGTACCAGGCGGCCTGTGAAGCCTGTGATGCCGCCTACAAAAAGGAGGTGGTGGTCTTTGGGGGCGGGCGCTTCGTCATGCGGAGGAGGTGTACGAAGACGGGTACTTCACGAGGAAGGCCAAAGGCACTAGGCGCCTCATCGCTGCATGGAGGTGGGCCGATAAGCTGCAGCGTGCCACCGACGAGGAGCTCCGGTGGGCGCCCAATGAAATAGCAAGATCATTCGCGCTTGTCCGCCAGCAAGAGGCTGATCGGTACGTCAAGCGCTACAAGGAGGAGGAGGCAGAGTACTGCCTCCACACTGGGAAGACGCTGCGCACCAGGAAGTTGCTGGTTAGGGGCTGCCAGAATACTGCCCCTAGGAGGGATTATTAGTTTTAGTATTGTTCATTTTCAATTTTATGCATTCTACCTAGTAGTTAAGTATCATCACGTATATGTGATGATATTATATATATATATATATATATATATATATATATATATATATATATATATATATATTATGTTATGAACTAATGAACAATTAATATATACTATGAATTCCATTTTCTAACTATTTTGTATACTAATTTGTATCTAGCTGTTATCATCCAGATATACAGAATGGAAAGCATATACACACACATTGAAAAAACATATAAGAATGGAAAACAAAGTACACACATTGAAACAGAGCAATAGTATGATTGATGTGAATACATAGCGATGCACGTCGAAACGACTCAACAAAATAAAACGCTTCCATGAGACCATGACCAGTAGTCCTTGCCTATGGTAGCTCTTGGCTCTGCCTGAACTCGTGCAGGCATTCGTCCAAGCGGTCAACATGCTCGAGGTACATCTGGAGCGCGATCTCGAGCTCCAGGTTGGCTATTTCATCGGAGATCACCAGCTCGAGGATGCGATGGCCATGTTCCTCTACTGTGCCCAGGTGGACACCTAGGCCAAGGAGGTGGTCGAGCCTAGCGACCAGCGCGTTGGCGTCGAGCGGGCCACGGAGAAGGTGAACGGCGCGACCCATGCAAACAGCGCGGCGGGCGTCCGGTGCAAGTATGATGCGGCTGGCTGATGTCTACTACGCAACCTTCTTCTTGTAGACATTGTTGGGCCTCCAAGTGCAGAGGTTTCTAGGACAGTAGCAAATTTCCCTCAAGTGGATGACCTAAGGTTTATCAATCCGAGGGAGGCGTAGGATGAAGATGGTCTCTCTCAGGCAAACCTGCAACCAAATAACAAAGAGTCTCTTGTGTCCCCAACACACCCAATACAATGGTAAATTGTATAGGTGCACTAGTTCGGTGAACAGATGGTGATACAACTGCAATATGGATGGTAGATATAGGTTTTTGTATTCTGAAAATACAAAAACAGCAAGGTAGCAAGTGGTAAAAGTGAGCGTAAACGGTATTGCAATGCTAGTAAACAAGGCCTAAGGTTCATACTTTCACTAGTGCAAGTTCTCTCAACAATAATAACATAATTAGATCATATAACAATCCCTCAACATGAAACAAAGAGTCACTCCAAAGTCACTAATAGCGGAGAACAAATGAAGAGATTATTGTAGGGTACGAAACCACCTCAAAGTTATCCTTTCTGATCGACCTATTCAAGAGTCCGTAGTAAAATAACACGAAGCTATTCTTTCTATTCGATCTATCCTAGAGTTTGTACTAGAATAACACCTTAAGACACAAATCAACCAAAACCCTAATGTCACCTCGATACTCCAATTTCACCTCAAGTATCCGCGGGTATGATTATACAATATGCATCACATAATCTCAGATTCATCTATTCAGCCAACACAAAGAACTTCAAAGAGTGCCCCAAAGTTTCTACCGGAGAGTCAAGATGAAAACGTGTGCCAACCCCTATGCATAAGTTCACAAGGTCACTGAACCCGCAAGTTGATCACCAAAACATACATCAAGTAGATCACGTGAATATCCCATTGTCACCATAGATAAGAACATGAAAGACATACATCGAGTGTTCTCAAATCCTTATAGACTCAATCCGATAACATAACTTCAAAGGGAAAACTCAATCCATTACAAGAGAGTAGAGGGGGAGAAACATCATAAGATCCAACTATAATAGCAAAGCTCGCGGTACATCAAGATCGTGCCATATCAAGAACACGAGAGATAGAGAGAGATCAAACACATAGCTACTGGTACATACCCTCAGCCCCGAGGGTGAACTACTCCCTCCTCGTCATGGAGAGCATCGGGATGATGAAGATGGCCACCGGTGATGGATCCCCCCTCCGGCAGGGTGCCGGAAGTCCCAATTGGTTTTTGGTGGCTATAGAGGCTTGCGGCGGCGGAACTAGGGTTTCGTGGTACTCTCGGATGTTTTCAGGGTAGATGAGTATATATAGGTGAAAGAAGTCGGTTAGGGGAGCCACAAGGGGCCCATGAGGGTGGGGACATGCCTACCCCCCTAGGCACACCTCCCTGCCTCGTGGCCGCCTCGTTGCTTCCTTGACGTCCACTCCAATTCTCCTGGATTGTGTTTGTTCCAAAAACGACTCTCCCGAAGGTTTCATTCCGTTTGGACTCCATTTGATATTCCTTTTCTGCGAAACACTAAAATAGGCAAAAAAACAACAATTTGCATTGGGCCTCCGGTTAATAGGTTAGTCCCAAAAATAGTATAAAAGTGTATAATAAAGCCCATTAAACATCCAAAACAGATAATATAATAGCATGGAACAATAAAAAATTATAGATACGCTGGAGATGTATCAAGCATCCCCAAGCTTAATTCTTTCTCATCCTCGAGTAGGTAAATCATAAAAATGGAATTTTTGATGTGGAATGCTACCTAGCATAATTCTTAATGTAATTTTCTTTATTGTGGCATGAATGTTCAGATCCGAAAGATTCAAGGCAAAAGTTTAATATTGACATAAGAGTAATAATACTTCAAGCATACTAACAAAGTAATCATGTCTTCTCAAAATAACATGGCCAAAGAAAGTTATCCCTACAAAATCATATAGTCTGGCTATGCTCTATCTTCATCACACAAAATATTTAAATCATGCACAACCTCGGTTTTAGCCAAGCAATTGTTTCATACTTTAGTATTCTCAAACTTTTTCAATCTTCACGCAATACATGAGCGTGAGCCATGGACATAGCACTATAGGTGGAATAGGATGGTGGTTGTGGAGAAGACAAAAAAGGAGAAGATAGTCTCACATCAACTAGGCGTATCAACGGGCTATGGAGATGCCCATTAATAGATATCAACGTGAGTGAGTAGGGATTGCCATGCAATGGATGCACTAGAGCTATAAGTGTATGAAAGCTCATCAAAAGAAACTAAAATGGGTGTGCATACAACTTGCTTGCTCACGAAGACCTAGGGCAATTTGAGGAAGCCCATCATTGGAATATACAAGCCAAGTTCTATAATGAAAAATACCCACTAGTATATGAAAGTGACAACATAGGAGACTCTCTATCATGAAGATCATGGTGCTACTTTGAAGCACAAGTGTGGTAACTGGATAGTAGCATTGCCCCTTCTCTATTTTTCTCTCATTTTTTGGTGGGCTTCTTTGGCCTCTTTTATTTTTCATAAAGTCTGTAGACTCATCCCAACTTGTGAGGGAATCATTGCTTCCATCATCCTTTCCTCACATGGGACAATGCTCTAATAATGAAGGTCATCACACTTTTATTTACTTACAACTCAAGAATCTTAGAACAAAATATGACTCTATGTGGATGCCTCCAGCGGTGTACCGGGATAATGAATCAAGAGTGACATGTATGAAAGAATTATGAATGGTGGCTTTGCCACAAATACGATGTCAACTACATGATCATGCAAAGCAATATGACAATGGTGGAGCGTGTCATAATAAACGTAACGGTGAAAAGTTGCATGGCAATATATCTCAGAATGGCTATGGAAATGCCATAATAGGTAGGTATGGTGGCTGTTTTGAGGAAGGTATATGGTGGGTGTATAGTACCGGCGAAAGTTGCGTGATACTAGAGAGACTAGCAATGGTGAAAGGGTGAGAGTGTGTATAATCCATGGACTCAACATTAGTCATAAAGAACTCACATACTTATTGCAAAAATCTACAAGTCATCAAAACAAAGTACTACACGCATGCTCCTAGGGGAGGGGTTGGTAGGAGTTAACCATCGCGCAATCCCGACTTCCACACAAATGAAGACAATCAAAAAATAAATCATGCTCCAACTTCATCACATAACGGTTCACCATACGTGCATGCTACGGGAATCCCAAACTTTAACACAAGTATCTCTCGAATTCACAACTACTCACTAGCATGACTCTAATATCACCATCTTCATATCTCAAAACAATCATAAGGAATCAAACTTCTCTTAGTATTCAATGCACTTTATATGAAAGTTTTTATTATATACCTCTTGGATGCCTATCATATTAGGACTAAATTCATAACCAAAAAAATTACCATGTTGTTTAAGACTCTCAAAATAATATAAGTGAAGCATGAGAGTTCATCCATTTCTTCAAAATAAAACCACCGTCGTGCTCTAAAAGGATATAAGTGAAGCACTAGAGCAAATGACAAACTACTCCGAAAGATATAAGTGAAGATCAATGAGTAGTCGAATAATTATGTAACTATGTGAAGACTCTCTAACATTTAAGAATTTCAGATCTTGGTATTTCATTCAAATAGAAAGCAAAACAAAATAAAATGACATTTCAAGGATAGCATTCATCATGTGAAGCAGCAAAAACTTAGGCTCAACCGATACTAACCCATAATTGTTGAAGAAGAAAGGTGGGATGCCTACCACGGCATCCCCAAGCTTAGATGCTTGAAAATTCTTAGAATATTATCTTGGGGTGCCTTGGGCATACCCAAGCTTGAGCTTTTGTGTCTCCTTAATTCCTCTCATATCATGGTTTCCTAAATCTCGAAAGCTTCATCCACACCAAACTCAACAAGAACTCGTGAGATAAGTTAGTATAAACCAATGCAAAAACCTTATCATTTTCTACTGTAACAAATCACTAAAATTATTATTCAACATTGCATACTAAATTCCTCTGCATATTTAATACTCCTATCCTCTAATAGAACCATTAAACAAGCAAACATATGCAAACAATGCAAACATAACAGCAATCTGCCAAAACAGTACAGTCTGTAAAGAATGCAAGATTCATCATACTTCCCTAACTCCAAACATTATGAAATTATACCACACTCTAGAAAATTTATCAGAGCTCAATATGCGAAAAGTTTCAATATTTTATCATATTCTGACTTTTCTAGAGAATTTTTGCAATAGCGGTAAACTTTCTGTTTTGAAACAACAACATGTATACTTGCAAAATAAGCATGGTAAAGGTTATCCTTGACATTTTTATTGAAAAGAAAGATGCAAAACATCATAACAGAAAGCAAATCCTAGCAAAATAAAATGACGCTCCAAGCAAAACACATAGCATGTGGTGAATAAAAATATAGCTCCAAGTAAAGGTACTGATGAACAAAGACGAAAGAGGGGATGCCATCCGGGGCATCCCCAAGCTTAGGCTCTTGGTTGTACTTGAATATTACCTTGGGGTGCCTTGGGCATCCCCAAGCTTAGGCTCTTTCTGCTCCTTATTCCATAGTCCATCGAATCTTTGCCCAAAACTTGAAAACATCACAACACAAAACTCAACAGAAAACGCGTAAGCTCCGTTACTATAAGAAAATAAATCACCACTTTCGGTAGTGTTGTTAATTCATTCTTTATTCATATTGGTGTAATATCTACTATATTCCAACTTCTCTATGGTTCATACCCTCCGATACTACTCATAGATTCATCAAAATAAGCAAACAACACATAGAAAACAGAATCTGTCAAAAACAGAACAGTCTGTAGTAATCTGTAACTCTCGAATACTTCTGTAACTCCAAAACTCCTACCAAATTAGGAAACTTGCGAAATTTGTGTAACAATCCAGTGAGAAAAGAATCAGATCAAAATCACGTTTCTGTGAATTATCAAAACTAATTTACTGGGCGCAAAAGTTTCTGATTTTCAGTAGGATCAACACAACTATCACCGTAAGCTATCCTAAAGGTCTTACTTGGCACTTTATTGAAACAAATGCTATAAAACATGATTACTACAGTAGCATAATCATGTGGACACACAAAAACAGTAAAGGTAAATATTGTGTTGTCTGCCAACAAGCGCTTTTCTTTATTGCCTTTTTAGCTAGGCATGATGATTTCAATGATGCTCGTATAAAAGATAAGAATTGAAACATAAAGAGAGCATCATGAAGCATATTACTAACACACTTAAGTCTAACCCACTTCCTATGCATAGGAATTTTGTGAGCAAACAACTTATGGGAACAATAATCAACTAGCATAGGAAGGCAAAACAAGCATAGCTTCAAGATTTTCAACACATAGAGATGAAACTTGATATTATTGCAATTCCTACAAGCATATGTTCCTCCTTCATAATAAATTTCAGTAGAATCATGAGTGAATTCAACAATATAACCATGACATAAAGCATTATTTTCATGATGCAGAAGCATAGAAATTTTACTACTCTCCACATAAGCAAATTTATTCTCATGAATAGTAGTGGGAGCAAACTCAACAAAATAACTATCATGTGATACTTTATTCACATAATCAATTTGAGCACTAAAATCATGATGAAAAGTTTCATGGATATCATTACTCTTTATAGAATAAATTTCATCACAATAATAATCATAGATAGGAGGCATGCTATCATCATAATATATTTTCTCATCCAAACTTGGGGGACTAAAAATATCATCTTCATCAAACATAGAATCCCCAAGCTTGTAGCTTTGCATATCATTAGCATCATGGATATTCAAGGAATTCATACTAACAACATTGCAATCATACTCATCATTCAAAGATATAGTGCCAAACATTTTAGTGCATTCTTCCTCTAGCAATTGAGCACAATTATCGGAATCCTTATTTTCACGGAAGACATTAAAAAGATGAAGCATATGAGGCACCCTTAATTCCATTTTTTGTAATTTTCTTTTATAGACTAAACTAGTGATAAAACAAGAAACTAAAAGATCCGCTTGCAAGATTTAAAGATATACCTTCAAGCACTAACCTCCACAGAAACAGCGCCAAAAATTAGCTTGATTGGCGGGGTGTTAGTGCCGCTTTCCTCGCCTCCCCGGCAACGGCGCCAGAAAAGAGCTTGATGTCTACTATGCAACCTTCTTCTTGTAGATGTTGTTGGGCCTCCAAGTGCAGAGGTTTGTAGGAAAGTAGCAAATTTCCCTCAAGTGGATGACCTAAGGTTTATCAATCCGTGGGAGGCGTAGGATGAAGATGGTCTCTCTCAAGCAACCCTGCAACCAAATAACAAAGAGTCTCTTGTGTCCCCAACACACCCAATACAATGGTAAATTGTATAGGTGCACTAGTTTGGCGAAGAGATGGTGATACAAGTGCAATATGGATGGTAGATATAGGTTTATGTAATCTGAAAATATAAAAACAGCAAGGTAGCAAGTGGTAAAAGTGAGCGTAAACGGTATTGCAATGCTAGGAAACAAGGCCTAAGGTTCATACTTTCACTAGCGCAAGTTCTCTCAACAATAATAACATAATTAGATCATATAACAATCCCTCAACATGCAACAAAGAGTCACTCCAAAGTCACTAGTAGCGGAGAACAAACAAAGAGATTATTGTAGGGTACGAAACCACCTCAAAGTTATCCTTTCTGATCGATCTATTCAAGAGTCTGTAGTAAAATAACACAAAGCTATTATTTCCTTTCGATCTATCCTAGAGTTCGTACTAGAATAACACCTTAAGACACAAATCAACCAAAACCCTAATGTCACCTATATACTCCAATGTCACATCAACTATCTGCGGGTATGATTATACGATATGCATCACATAATCTTAGATTCATCTATTCAACCAACACAAAGAACTTCAAAGAGTGCCCCAAAGTTTCTACCGGAGATTCAAGACGAAAACGTGTGCCAACCCCTATGCATAAGTTCACAAGGTCACTGAACCCCAAGTTGATCACCAAAACATACATCAAGTAGATCACGTGAATATCCCATTGTCACCACAAATAAGCACATGCAAGACATACATCAAGTGTTATCAAATACTTAAAGACTCAATCCGATAAGATAACTTCAAAGGGAAAACTCAATCCATTACAAGAGAGTAGAGGGGGGAGAAACATCATAAGATCCAACTATAATAGCAAAGCTCGCCGTACATCAAGATCGTGTCATATCAAGAACACGAGAGAGAGAGAGAGAAAGAGAGAGAGAGAGAGAGAGAGAGAGAGATCAAACACATAGCTACAGGTACATACCCTCAGCCCCGAGGGTGAACTACTCCCTCCTCGTCATGGAGACCGCCGAGATGATGAAGATGGCCACCGGTGATGGATCCCCCCTCCGGGAGGGTGCCGAAACAGGGTCCAGATTGGTTTTTGGTTGCAACAGAGGCTTGCGGCGGCGTAACTAGGGTTTCGTGGTGCTCTCGGATGTTTTCATGGTATATGAGTATATATAGGTGAAAGAAGTCGGTCAGGGGAGCCACGAGGGGCCCACGAGGGTGGCGCGCGCCTGCCCCCTTGGGCGCGCCTCCCTGCCTCGTGGCCGCCTTGTTGCTTCCTTGACGTCCACTCCAAGTCTCCTGGATTGTGTCTGTTCCAAAAACGACCCTCCCGAAGGTTTCATTCCGTTTGGACTTCGTTTGATATTCCCTTGCTGCGAAACTCTGAAATAGGCAAAAAACAACAATTTGCACTGGGCCACCGATTAATAGGTTAGTCCCAAAAATAGTATAAAAGTGTATAATAAAGCCCATTAAACATCCAAAACAGATAATAAAATAGCATGGAACAATAAAAAACTATAGATACATTGGAGACGTATCACTGGCCTCTTGTGCAAATACGGCGCAGATGGCCTCTACCCACTCCTGGCAAGGAATGGGGGTACTAACGGGACGTGTACCAAGTTGCGACTGTCGGCGTTCTGGGAACGGGGGTCCCCAGACTTGCCTGCCTGTGGCCCGCGGCGTGGCTCAAGGGGCGGCCCAGCATGGCCCATCATCAACACGGGCTCAAGACCCTCGCGAGGGGCCAAGCCTCGCGGGGCGGACGACAGGAGGCTTCCTCAGGCACGGCCTCGTCAGGCTGGCTCGCGAGGAGGCGGAGAGATCAAGGCAGGGTACCTCGCGAGGTGCCCATGATGCAAGCCATGACGATCAAGGGCGCCAGGCGGGCGCCAGCCCGCATAGTGTCCTTCTTTCCTCTTTGGTGCAAAGGGAGCAAGCGCGGGCGAGGGCATCAAGCAAAGGCATCAATTTCGGTGTAACAAGACCAAGACCAGCGCAACGGCAGGATGGAAGTCATCGTGGAGCCCAAGACGGCGTCACCACCATAGCCTTTGGCAGGCGAGGACCAACTTTAGTCAGGATAAGTGTACTAGATGTTCCCCTTCAAAATGGTTAATTGTTGGCGCCCTTCCCGCTCAATATTTGGGAAGAGGCCCTGGGCCTTTGCCTATAAATAGGACTAGCCACCCATAGGGTAGGGGCATCGAGATATCAATCAGATCCTCACCTAGAAACCAGTAGAGAGAGCGACTGAACTCCCCCTAGCAGTTCATCGCACCAGCCAAGAACAGACCCTCGCGAGGTTGTTCTCCTTTGTACTGTTCATCATCAGCCCAAGAGGCAATCCACCACACCACACACTGGAGTAGGGTATTACACCACAATGGTGGCCTGAACCAGTATAAACTCTGTGTCTCTTGTGTTGTCCCTTTGATTGCTTAGTTCATAGCGAGGCGGCGAGGTGCAGATAGGCAGAAGGCTAAAACTCCGCACGCACCCCAGTGTTTGAATCTAGAGGGTCAGTCGAAACCCGAAATCTGACATTTGGCGCGCCAGGTAGGGGTGCGCCGGAGCTTCTCCTTCCGCCGACCCGCTCTCCGCCGACACCACGACTCGCCCTGTGATGAGCGGCGCGCCGTTCGCTCCGGTTGTTAGCATTAGCGCGGGGGGCGGGGGGCTCCAAGCCTTGGCCCCGGCCTTGCGACAGGTGCGGCGGCCGGACAAGTTACCGGTGGCTTCCATGGCCCCTCGGGAAGAGTTGTGCAACCTTTTCCTTGCCAGGCGCTCTACGCCGGTGCCCCCGGTCGTTGCGGCCCTCCTGGGCGGCTCGCAGGTGCCACCTTCAAGCTGCCACGTCAAGCCATTTGTCCACCAGGTCAGTGCCGCTTCCTCGCGGCAGGGGGCTCCCTCAGGTCGGTCGGCGCCCAAGGCCGATCTGGCCTTCAGCTCAAAGGACCACCCCTCCAATTCAGCCTGCTCAGGCGCGCTCCCGATGTTGTGCACTCCCACCATCTGCCAGGTGGCCGTCACCAGGACTCTCATCAACGGCGGCTCAGGCCTCAGCGTGCTCTTGATTGAAGCCTTTAGCCTCCTCCACATACCACCAGAGCGGCTTCGGCCCAGCCGGCCCTTCTTGGGCGTCGGGGGCGGGTCCTCTAGCTCCCTGGGGCAGATCCGTCTCCCGGTAACCTTCGGTACCTACGACAACTTCTGCACGGAGCTAATCGACTTCGACATCACCCCCATCGGCCTCCCGTACAACGCCATCCTCGGCTACCCGGCGCTGGCCCGGTTCATGGCTGCGACTCACCCGGCGTACAACCTCATGAAGATGCCCGGGAGCAGCGGCGTCCTCACCGTGTGCGGAGACACCGGGGATGCGTTGCAAGTGCTCAAGCTCGCCTTCAAGACGACGGCGTCGGCGCAGCCCGCTGACTCGGGCGCCCCTGAGCCCAAGGGGGCTGCGCCGGCCAAGAAGAAGCAGTTGTTCACCCAAGACAAGGCGGAAACCAAGCAGATGCTGGTTGACGAAGACGGATCCACTGACGCCACCTTCACCATAGGCGCCAACCTCGAGCCCGAGCAGGAGGACGCCCTGGTTAAGTTCCTGCACGCGAACAAGAAGGTATTCGCATGGGAGCCCGATCAGCTGGCGGGGATCCCAAGGGGCGTAATCGAGCACCATCTCAATGTGTGCCCCAATGTTCGACCCGTGAAGCAGAAGGCAAGGCGGCAATCCACGGAAAAGCAGGCTTTCATCATCCAAGAGACCCGCAAGTTGGAGGCTGCGGGGGTCATCCGCGAGGTCCAATACCCGGACTGGTTGGCCAACCCAGTCGTTGTGCCGAAGAAAGGAGGGAAGGAATGTATGTGAGTCGACTTCACCAATCTCAACAAATCTTGCTCGCAAGATCCGTTCCCGCTCCCCCGCATCGATCAGATCGTCGACTCCACCGCCGAGTGTGACCTGTTGTGTTTCTTGGATGCCTTCTCTGGGTATCACCAAATCAAGATGGCGGTAGAAGATGTGGAAAAAACAGCCTTTCTAACCCTGTGTAGGGTGTATTGCTACACGTGCATGTCGTTCGGGTTGCGCAATGCGGGGGTGACCTTCCAGCGGCTGATGCACATCGCCTTGGGCCCACAGCTCGGGAAAAACATTGAGGCTTACGTCGATGATATTGTGGTGAAGTCTCGCGAGGCCAAGACCCTGATACAAGACCTAGAGGAAACCTTCGCGAGCCTCAACACCATGAGCCTGCGGCTCAACCCAGAGAAGTGCATGTTTGGGGTCCCCTCAGGCAAGCTCTTGGGCTTCCTCGTGTCCCACTGGGGCATCGAGGCTAACCCGGAAAAGGTCAAGGGGGTCGAGGACATGAGCCCGCCAAAGACCCTCAGAGAAATGTAGAAGCTCACTGGGCGCGTGACGGCACTGGGATGCTTCATCTCCAAGCTCGGGGAGCGGGCACTGCCTTTCTTCCAGCTGATGAAGAAAAAGGGACCCTTTGAATGGACTGAAGAGGCAGACAAGGCATTCCAAGACCTCAAGAGGTACCTAACCAGCCCTCCAGTAATGGTGGCCCCGCGCCCTCAGGAGCCCCTGGTGCTTTACCTTGCAGCCACTCCCTACTCCGCCAGCGCAGCCCTGGTGGCGGTTAGGGAGGAGCATCGGAACAAAGCCACAGCATCCGCCCGGGTCGAGGTGGAGCATGAATAAGAAAGACCCGCAGAGACCACCGCCACAGCCCAAAAGGATCGGCCGTCGCTGGGGAGCACACTCGAGACAACGGGAACCCCTCCCCCTAGCGACCAGTCGCTGGGGGCTCCCCTGCCTCAGGAGGCGCCGCGGTCTCCGGAGGGCGCCATCGACACCAGCACTCCCAACCAAGTTGAATATCCTGTGTACTTCGTCAGCACAGTGTTGCGGGACGCAAGGGCGCGGTACCCCATGCCTCAGAAACTTCTCCTTGCGCTGTTGGTGGCCTCGTGCAAGTTGCGGCATTATTTTCAGGGCCACCCCATCAAGGTTGTCTCAGCGTACCCTTTGGAGAGGGTGCTCAGGAGCCCCAACTCAGCTGGAAGAGTCGCTGAGTGGAACATTGAACTGCAAGCGTTTCAACTCGAATTCAGCACAACCAGAGTCATCAAGGGGGACGCCTTGGCAGATTTCATGGCAGAGTGGACGGAGGCGCCAGGCCTAAAGGCTGATGAGGATCAATCCCTCTCCCCGGGAAGCGAGGCACCAGACGGTTGGTTCATGTACTTCGACGAGGCGTTCTCCAGGCACGGCGCAGGGGCTGGTGCAGTGCTTATATCCCCTACCCAAGACAAGCTCTACTAAGCCGTGCAGCTCTGTTTCCAACACGGAGAAAAGGTCTCCAACAACATAGTAGTATATGAAGGCTTGATAGCAGGCCTGAAGGCCGCGGCCGCCCTCGGAGTAAAACGTCTTACCATCAAAGGTGATTCACAACTCCTCATCAACTTCTCCAACAAAGTATACGAGCCAAGGGATGAGCACATGGAAGCCTACCTTGCGGAGGTCCGCGGGATGGAGAAGCAGTTCTGGGGGCTAGAGTTACAGCACATGCCCCGTGGCACCAATCAGGAGGCCGACGACATCGCCAGACGAGCATCCAGGCGACTGCCTCAGGAGCCTCGCGTCTTCGAAGAGCGGCTCTTCCAGCCCTCAGCCACACCATCACTGTCAAGCGCGGTGCAGCCTCGGGAGGAGCTCCCCCAGCCGCCAGCCTCGGGAGCCCCGGTCTGTGGCCCGGCCTCAGGGGCGCGTCTCCTCTTGACAATGGAGCCTCGGGAGGGGTGCTGGATCACGGAGCTCCAGAGCTATCTGACACGAGGGATCTTGCCAGAGAAGGAGGAGGAAGCGGAGCGCGTGGCACGGCAGGCCACGGCATACTGCATCAGGGATGGAGAGCTCTACCGAAGGCGACCGAATGATGTGTCCCTGTGCTGCATCTCCAGGGATCAAGGGAAGGAACTGCTAGCGGATATACAAGGTGGAGACTGTGGGCATCATTCATCGTCGCAAACCCTTGTCGGCAAGGCGTTCCGCAATGGATTCTATTGCCCACTGCACTCAATGATGCTGTCGGACTGGTGAAGGCTTGCGAGGCCTGCCAGTTCCACGCCAAGCAGATCCATCAGCCGGCTGGAGGTCTGCAAACTATACCCCTCTCATGGCCATTTGCAGTCTGGGGGCTGGACATCCTGGGCCCATTTCCTCGGGCGCCAGGGGGCTATTGCTACCTCTACGTCGCCATGGACAAGTTCACTAAGTGGGCTGAAGTGGAAGCTGTCCGCACCATCCCCGCAGGGTCTGCGGTCAAGTTCATCAAGGGCATCGTGAGCCGGTTCGAGATACCAAACCGCATCATCACCGACAATGGTTCGCAGTTCACCAGTAATCTCTTCAAAACATATTGTGCTAACCTTGGAATGCAGATATGTTACGCTTCAGTGGCGCACCCCCGGAGCAACGGTTAGGCCAAGCAGGCCAACGCGGAGGTCCTGAGGGGCCTCAAAACCAGGACGTTCAAGAAGAAGTTGGAGGCCTGCGGCCGAGGTTGGTACGACGAGCTTCACTCTGTGTTGTGGTCCATCCGCACGACCGCGACCAAGCCAACTGGCGAAACCCCATTCTTCCTGGTCTATGGAGCTGAAGCGGTCCTCCATCACGAGGTCAGACGTTGTTCCGCACGGGTCCTGGCGTTCGACGAGGCGCAGCAGGGTGCCATGGGGGGGACGAACCTCGTTCTGGGGGAGGAGCGTCACCGGGAAGCTGTGCTCCGAGGAGCAAGATACCAACAAGCGCTACGGCGATACCACTGCCGCAACATCCGCCCCAGGACACTCGAGGTAGGAGACCTCGTGCTCAGGCGGGTCCTCTCCAGGGAGGGACTGCATAAGCTCTCTCCCATGTGGGAGGGCCCGTTCAAGGTTGTTCATGTTTCCAGGTCCGGCTCCGCGCCCCTGGAGACTCAGGAGGGGGTGCCCATCCAGAACGCGTGGAACATCCAGCACCTCAGGAGATTTTACCCTTGAAAAGGCCCAAAGCCTGTGAAGAAGGCGAACGCCTGTGAAGTTGTTGCGTTTTGGAAAAGGCCCAGAGCCTGTGAAGAAGGCGAACGCCTGTGAAGCTGTTGCATTTTGGAAAAGGCCCAGAGCCTATGAAGAAGGCGAACGCCTGTGAAGTTGTTGTGTTTTGGAAAAGGCCCAGAGCCTATGAAGAAGGCGAACGCCTATGAAGCTGTTGCGTTTTGGAAAAGGCCCAGAGCCTGTGAAGAAGGCGAACGCATGTGAAGCTGTCGCGTTTTGGAAAAGGCCCAGAGCCTGTGAAGAAGGCGAACACCTATGAAGTCTATCCTCACGAGAAAGGCCCGGAGCCTGTGAAGAAGGCGAACGCCTGTGAAGTCTATCCTCACGAGAAAGGCCCGGAGCCTGTGAAGAAGGCCAATGCCTGTGAAGCTCGCTGCCCGTGACACTCTCACGTAATAATGAGTGGGGCTGTGCACGCCCCGGAGTCTCAGGAGCGCCGGCCTCAGGCCCTGGGGCTCCCTCCCACGCCCAGTGGCAGCACTTAGCTCCGCACTGGTGAGAAGACGTCAAAGACTAGATTAGGTGCCGGACGTGGTTTTTCTCATTTGCTTTCTGCAGTTGGCTGTTCATCCCCATTCGAGGTTTTGCTGAAGTTGTTGTCGTCTTTGGTTTTCGCCCCTTTGCCTTTTTCACTCTCTTGCCCTGATTTCTCTCGCGAGTGTTTTCTGCCCTTGTCGTTCAAGGCAATCCAACCCGGGTCCACTACAGGAGCACCCCTCCAGTCCGTGCCCCACGGGCATCACGACACGAACACAGGGCCTGGGTCGATCGCCTCCACGGCTAAGGCCGGGAACTACCTCTCCAGACTAACCCTTGCAGGACATGGAACGTTCGACAAAGCCTCGACCTCGAGAAGCAAGGGTCGCGACAAGCCCTCCCCTCGAGCTAAGTAATTCCTGCGCTCTGGCATACGTCATGAGGGCACAAATACCAAAATAGCAGAAGCAGTACAATAATTAAACAGCAATAGTCCAAGCACACCCTTGCGGGGCCCTACACTACTGTCTTTTTGCGCAGGGAAAGGGAAAACAAAATAGGCGCGACTCGCCCGGCATCAGCTCGCGAGGGAGACTCAAACCGCCTCTGGAGCTCTGGAGGACTCTGTCTCGCGCTTCACCGAGGCGCGACGGCGGGCAGGCCCACTGCATCCCTCCAGGCGAGCGCGGCGGCGCGGAGGCTGATCGCGGCCACCGCTGGAGGAGCCGCTGCTCGAAGAAGAACCATCGAAGCTCGATGAACCTCGACCGCCACCGGCCGCACGCGCGCTGTCATCTTCGTTGTTGCCGGGGCTGGACCCACGGCCGCGGTCGTCGCTCTCGGGGCAACATCCAGCGCGACGACCATCTTCCCCGAACACCCTCACGTAGAGGGTGGCATCGCCGTCGAACCTAAAGTGCAGGGTGCACCGCCGGATCAGACCACGCGTATGGGCAAACATTTGCCAGCCGCGGGTCAGGGCCAAGCTCCCGGCCGAGGAGACCTCCAGCGAAGCCCAGGAGGCTCGGTCGTAGCAACCGTCCGCCTGGAGCCAGAGGCCGCCCGGGGCCCCAGCCAGAAGCTCACCTAGGAGGAAGCGGGGGAGTTGGAGCCAGGTGCTGGCCGGCTCCGCTGCCCACACAACGAACTTCGACAGTACCTCTGCCGAGTGGGAGCGTGGCCTAGGGGGTCGTGCGGCCGTGACGCGTCCCCCAGCGGCGACCGCCCGCCCTTCACCATGCGGGAGATCGCATCCGTGACCGCGGGGAGCCACCATGGGAGTCGCTGGGTGTTTACGGGGACGGCCTCGAACGCGCTTGGGTGGAGGAGAGTCAAGTTCCGCCTGGCGGGCCTTACCTTTCTCTGCGGCCGAGAACCTTTTTGGCGGAGCCATGAAAGAAAAGGAGAAGCAAGAAGGGATGTATCAGAAGGGCAGGCGCCGCCCCGTACTTATAGCAGGAGGAGGCCAACCGCCTGCCTCCGCGACCACACGTAATCATGACCCGCTTTGCATACAGGGACCTGACGATTCGCACGGTTGTCGAAGCGTCATGGGGGAGCGGGGCCGCCCACATCCAATCAACCGCCACGCGGCGCCCGAGGCCGCAGGCTGTTAGGGCCCACGGCGCTTCACGCTTGCCCCTTCGCCTCTCTGCTCAGCCAAGTCCGGGCGCGCCTTGGGCCCGGGGGCTACTGTCGGCGTTCTGGGAATGGGGGTCCCCAGACTTGCCTGCCTGCGGCCCGCGGCGTGGCTCAAGGGGCGGCCCAGCATGGCCCATCTTCATCAACACGAGCTCAAGACCCTCACGAGGGGCCAAGCCTCGCGGGGCGGACGACAGGAGGCTTCCTCAGGCACGGCCTCGTCAGGCTGGCTCGCGAGGAGGCGGAGAGATCAAGGCAGGGCACCTCGCAAGGTTTCCATGATGCAAGCCATGATGATCAAGGGCGCTAGGCGGGCGCCAGCCTGCACAGTGTCCTTCTTTCCTCTTTGGTGCAAAGGGAGCAAGCGCGGGCAAGAGCATCAAGCAAAGGCATCCATTTCGGTGCAACAAGACCAAGACCAGCGCAACGGCAGGATGGAAATCATCGTGGAGCCCAAGCCGGCGTCACCACCAGAGCCTTTGGCAGGCGAGGACCAACTTTAGTCAGGATAAGTGTACTAGATGTTCCCCTTCAAAATGGCCAATTGTTGGCGCCCTTCCCACTCAATATTTGGGAAGAGGCCCTGGGCCTTTGCCTATAAATAGGACTAGCCACCCACAGGGTAGGGGCATCGAGAAATCAATCCGATCCTCACCTAGAAACCAGTAGAGAGAGCAACTGAACTCCCCCTAGCAGTTCATCGCACCAGCCAAGAATAGAGCCTCGCGAGGCTGTTCTCCTTTATACTGTTCATCATCAGCCCAAGAGGCAATCCACCACACCACACACTGGAGTAGGGTATTACACCACAATGGTGGCCTGAACTAGTATAAACTCTGTGTCTCTTGTGTTGTCCCTTTGATTGCTTAGTTCATAGCGAGGCGGCGAGGTGCAGATAGGCAGAAGGCTAAATCTCCGCGCACACCCCAGTGTTCGAATCTAGAGGGTCTGCCGGAACCCGAAATCCAACAACGACGCCCTATCGACAGCAGGCAAGCACCGATGGATCCGCTTTTGCTGTGCGGCGCGTTGCGCCTCTCGCTCTGCAGCGCTCCAACGGTCTCGCTATGCGGTGAGCCGCAGCCTATCTGCACGGACGCGCCTAGCTTGCTCTGCGCGCGCCATCGATCATGTTGTGCGGCGAGCTGCAGCCTCTCGGTGCTGAAGCGCCATGCGCCAAGGGTCTGATCAACCCTGGTGATGATGCACATCACGATGTCATCCATCGCGTTGTTGGGGAGCGCCTCGGCCTTGATGGGCCATGGCGCCTTCTCGTTTTCCTTGTCGAGGAGGTTGATGGCAGAGGTGGTGCTTTGGTGGGTTGGCATGCTTGGAAAAGGTGGATGTGCTACAGGTTACGCTTGTTACCTCCGTCCTTCGCGTGCCGCCTTGGTTTATGTGCAATATCGCTGGGTGGCGGCAGGAAACCGGTGAGGAAATGGCAGGAAATAGTGGCGTGTTCATAAAACACCACCAATTAATGAAAACTTAGCATAGAAGGAACATCGAGCTAGCACGACGCGTGCGGGCACATTGCTCGTCCAAGGCTATGATCCATATACTTGTGTGCCCAACAGAGCACACTATTCATAGTAAAGAATATTGTTCTGTATGCCGTATATCACACACACCTTGATCTGGCTGACCGGTTTTTTTGTGTTGCCTAATCACAAACAGTTCATCTGAGTGAACTGTATGCCGTATACCGCATACACATTCATCTGGATGCCTATTTCTTTTGTTCCGCCTCATCACAAACAGTTTATCATAGTGAATTGTATTCCGTATATCGCACACGCCTTCATCTGGCTGCCCGTTTCTGTTGTTCTGCCTCACCACAAACAGTTCATTGAACTGAACCGTATGCCTCGCATCGCACATGTAACTAAAATCTGAACATGTTTGATGTCTCTGCCATCGCAAACATTTTGCATCTTTTTTGACCATTTTTTTACATCCCCGTTTGCGATTAATGCATCACACACATTTTCGTCAAATGGTCTCTGATCGTAGTGTCGCGTTAGCAGCATCCTGCAGTAGCGTAATATCACTGTCTATAAAGCTTGACTTGTCGCAAAAGGTTTTCGACAAGTTCAAGGCGTTGATTATGATGAGACTTTCTCACCCGTGGCGATGCTTAAGTCTTTCCTAATCATGTTAGCAATTGCCGCATTTTATGATTATGAAATCTGGTAAGTGGACGTCAAAACTGCATTCCTTAATTGGTTTCTTGAGGAAGAGTTGTATATGATGCAACCGGAAGTTTTTGTCGGTCCTAAAGGTGCTAATAAAGTGTGCAAGCTCCAACAATCCATCTATGGACTGGTGCAAGCATCTCGGAGTTGGAATATACGCTTTGATGAGGTGACCAAAACATATGGTTTTATACAGACTTACGGTGAAGCTTGTATTTACAAGAAAGTGAGTGGGAGCTCTGTAGCATTTCTGATATTATATGTGGATGACATATTACTGACTAGAAATGATATAGAAATTCTGGATATCATAAAAGGATACTTGAATAAGAATTTTTCAATGAAAGACCTCAGTGAAGCTACTTACATATTGGGCATCAAAATCTATAGAGATAGATCAAGATGCGGGACTTTCACAAAGCACATACCTTGACAAAGTTTTGAAGGAGTTCAAAATGGATCAGTCAAAGAAAGGGTTCTTGCCTATATTTAAGGTGTGAAGTTGAGTAAGACTCAAAGCCCGACCACAACAGAAGATAGAGAGAGAATGGAAGTCATTCCCTATGCCTCAGCCATGGGTTCCATAAAGTATGCCATGCTGTGTACCAGACATGTTGTGTGCCTTGCCATGAGTCTGGCAAGGGGGTACAATAGTGATCCAGGTGTAGATCACTAGACAACGGTCAAAATTATCCTTAATTACCTAAGAGGACTAAGGATATATTTCTCGGTTATGGAGGTGATAAAGAGTTAAAGGGTTACGTCGATGCAAGCTTTGACACCGATTCAGATGACTCTGAGCTCAATCTGGATACGTATTGAAAGTGGGAGAAATTAGCTAGAGTAGCTCCATGCAGAGCATTGTAGACGTAGAAATTTGCATAATACATACGGATCTGAATATGACAGACCCGTTGACTAAACTTCTCTCACAAACAAAATATGATCACACCTTAGTACTCTTTGAGTGTTAATCACATGGCGATGTGAACTAGATTATTGACTCTAGTAAACTCTTTGGGTGTTGGTCACATGGCCATGTGAACTATGGGTGTTAATCACATGGCGATGTGAACCAGATTATTGACTCTAGTGCAAGTGGGAGACTGATGGAAATATGCCCTAGAGGCAATAATAAAATGGTTATTATTATATTTCCTTAATCATGATTAAGGTTTATTATTAATGCTAGAAATGTATTGACCGGAAACTGAAATACATGTGTGAATACATAAACAAATACCGTGTCCCTAGTAAGCCTCTACTAGACTAGCTCATTGATCAAAGATGGTTAAGGATTCCTAACCATGGACATGTGTTGTCATTTGATAACAGGATCACATCATTAGGAGAATGATGTGATGGACAAGACCCATCTGTTAGCTTAGCACATTGATCGTCCAGTTTATTGCTATTGCTTTCTTGATGACAAATACATATTCCTTCGACTATGAGATTATGAAACTACCAGATACCGGAGGAATACCTTGTGTGCTATCAAACATCACAACATAACTGGTTAATCATAAAGATGCTCTACAGGTATCTTCGAAGGTGTTTGTTGAGTTGGCATAGATTGAATAGGATTTGTCACTTCGAGCATCGGAGAGGTATCTCTGGGCCCTCTCGGTAGTACACATCATAAGAAGCCTTGAAGCAAAGAGACTAAGGAGTTAGTTGCAAGATGATGTATCATGGAACAAGTAAAGTACTTACCAGTAACAATATTGAACTAGGTATGAAGATACCGACGATTGAATCTTGAGCAACTAACATACCCACAGACAAAGGGAATTGCGTATGTTGTCATAATGGTTCGACCAATAAAGATCTTCGTAGAATATGTAGGAACCAATATGGGCATCCAGGTTCCGCTATTGGTTATTGACGAGAGAGGTGTCTCGGTCATGTCTACATAGTTCTCTAACCCGTAGGGTCCGCACGCTTAACGTTCGTTGACAATATAGTGTCAAATGAGTTATATGATTTGATGACCGAATGTTGTTCGGAGTCTCGTATGAGATCACGGACATGAAGAGGAGCTCCGGAATGGTCCGGACACTACTAGGAAAATGCTTATAGGTAGACATTTAGCAGTAGTGTTGGTTATATACCCCATGCTTCTGCTACTTAGTAGTAGTGCCGGCCAAAACCGACGCTGCAAGCGCACGTTAGCAGTAGCGCTTGTTTTCCAGGCCAGCGCTACTGTTAGTGGGCCACACACTCGGCCCACTATTGCAGCTTTAGCTATAGCGCTGGGCCTCCTCCCCCACACTGCTGCTAAGCCCACCTCTGCTTCCTCCCTCCGGCCCGCGCGCGGTCCCTCACTCACTCTCACACTCACGTGCCCCTCAATCCCCCGCTCCGGCCGCCACCCCCGTGTCCTACACCGGCCGCCCTCCCCCGCGCCGGCCATCCTCCCCTGCCGGCCGCCCTCCCCCGCGCCGGCCATCCTCCCC
>NC_041393.1:170103965-170114838 GCF_002162155.2 Triticum dicoccoides
CCCCGCCGCCGGCCCTCTTCCACCGAGAGGTACTCCTCCCTCCTTCCTCCTCCTCCTCCCTCCCTCCCTAGTTATAATTATTAGAGAGTAGTTATTTTGAATCCTATATAGTTGAAAAAATGTAGGTTCTTAGAATAATGTAGGTTATGATCGAACCCTAGCTAGGACAGATTAGGTAGTACGAACTCTAGTTAATTTGTATGAACCCTAGGTTTTTAAATTAGCTAGGTTTTAAAACTAGGACAGAAATTTATCTAGGTTTTTAAATTAGGACAGAAATTTATCTAGGTTTTTAATTAGGTGTAGTTAATAGAATTTAGGTGTTTTAGGTGTATTTAACATAATTCTAGGTGTTTTAGTTGTTTTAGGTGTAGTTAACAAATTCTAGGTATTTATTTAGTTAAAGCAATTGTTGTTATTTTTTTAGTTAAAGCAATTTTTCCTGTTATATGCAAATTTGCAGTGGACATGTCATATTTTGAACATGTCACATTTTGGACATGTCATATTTTTCCGAGTGGCCTATGTTTTGCCATATTTTTATGTTATGGCAAATTTCAGGCACTCGATATGTCCTGTTTTTAGCAAAGGTCATGCCGAATTTTGCTAAGTGTTTATTAATTTTGTTTTCATAATTGAACATTTGTTCTCGACATCGACGATGCCTGGCCCGCATCCTCATCGTCGACTCGGTGGAGGAGGCTTGCTTGATTATAGGGGCCATGTCCGGGATTGGGCTCTGCCTGGCTGGTACTGGGAGGTGCTACCTTCCGGGGCGCGCAGCTTGGTGAGGAGGCAGCCCGTCGTCGACCCAGACCTTATTTGGTGGCGGTCGCGTGGGCCAGTGACGGTGGGGAGGCCTTCGTCCACTGCAGAGGTGGTATCTCACCATGTCAGCGAGGAGGATGAGCACGTCCATCGCTACATGGTTGCGTTGGAGAGCAGGTCCGACAGTACCTAGATGGTTCTTCAGGGATCTCACTGGAGCTATGATCCTGTGATGGTTCCTTCTCTTTGGGTGTCCACTGCCCGCGCCGATACCCATCGTTCGCTAGGGTTCTAGTTGTATTAGTGATGTTATATGTATGATACAATTCGAGATGTATTAGTGATAATATTCGATGATGTACGGACGCAAGAGATGATTTAGTTTTCTTATTGAATGCATGTTCATTTGAATACTAATTTGTTTTATGATTTAGTTTTGCTTATTGAATGCACGTCTGTTTCAACTATATGAACATAGGAAATGTCTGACGACGATAGCGAAAGGGAATTTGGTATGTGCGAATACTGTGAAGACAAGCGCAGCCAGTGCGACAGGCCTCACCTAGTTGGTGGTAGGCGCTTCAGCATCAAGATGCATCAGACGTTCGAAGTGCATACAGTAAGTCACAATGACAAGTCTTTTTTCGTAATTAAGCATGACTTCTGCTTCTTTTGCTTCAACTTATAATTTATTTATTTTTACTATTCTACTAGTGTATCCCCTGCCATGCAAGAATATATGTCTTGGATAAGATTGGTTTCAGTACTATGGAAACTATGGAGGTAAAAAGAGTTAACTTGAGGACCGAGCATGGTTATAGTTTTCTCACAAAATTATACAATACAGACACCTACACCCATTTTGAATGCAAACAATGGAGAGCACTATGCAAGGCTTATGCATTTGAGCCTGATATGCTTATCACCTTTGATATTTGTCCAAAAGATGATATTGAAGATAATATTGACATCTAGGTCGATGTGCAGACGCCTCCAGTTCTACCTTTATGTAAGTTTCTCAACCATATTTATGTCTTGGATATTGTTATTCAAAAATAGTTGACAACTAATTTCTATTGACAGCTTATTTCCATTCAAGCAAACATGTCCGGCGCTTGGTAGACATGACCTACTACTGTCCCGGGGCTGAACTAAACTGTGAGGAGACAAGTCATTATGTTTCATGGCTTGAGGATCTTCATAGTGTCAAGACAAATTATTTTCCTGGACTTAGAAATGTTAGTACTCAAAACATGCGACCAATAGTGTTCGTACTGAACTATGGTCACATCTATTTAGGAAAGATGGTAAGATTTTTACTATTTTTCCTTAGTGCATCTTTTGCATACATTATTTTTAAGCTAAACTTCATTGCTAAGTATGTTACTATGATGTTCTTCAACAGGGACTCCCGATGATAGTTGTGCCTCAGTGGATCGAAGCTAAAGGTTGCATGTCCATGGTTAGCATACGACCAAGACTTCCTACATTGCACATGAGTGCATTCCGGATTTCTAGAAGCGAGCAAGTCTTAACCGTCAAAGACTGGAACAAAATTGTGAAGGATCGCGGAGAAGTACTAGGGGCAGCAATCAGAAGCGTAGCCCACAATTAGGAGACAGGTTCATCTGCATGCTTCAATATGATGAATCAGGAGCGCTCCACATGTTCTATGCTATTTTACCTGAGAGAGAGCAGTAGGAGTGATTAGCTAGCTAGAGTGAATTTCAATATGATGATGATGTGCTACACTATGTAGTTATGATGATTAGACAATGTTGGTGGTAATGACTAGCTATGATGATTATTAGCTAGTAGTGTCGGTGGTAATTTTCCCTTACTTGCAACTCCTATGCTGAATTAGAGGCTATGTTACTACTAATCATTGTTGGTGAAGCAAATGCATCTGAATTTCCATCCATGAATACTGCATTTGAATATTATTATTTTAATTTCTAATTAATTAGCTGTAGCATGGGGTGGAGAAAGTGGCGCTACTAGTACATACGATAGTAGTAGGGTGTGTGTAGAAAGGAGCGCTACTAGTACTTAGCATATCTGCAGTGTGGGATAGAAAACACGCTACTGCTAATATTTAGCTGTAGCGCCATAGCAGTAGCGCCGGCACCCACGCTACTGGTATGAAAAAAACCACGCTACTGGTAAGGTTTTTCCTAGTAGTGGGAGGTAAAGATTGATATATAGGACGATGATATTCAGACAATGAAAGAGTTTCAGAGTGCATTAGGTAGTCATCGGGTCGCCGGAAGGGGTTCCGGACAATCTCGGTAGGTGTATGTGCCTAATGGGCCAAGGGGGGGACAGACCAGCCCATAAGGGGGCTAGCGCGCCCCTCTCCCTGGCCGTCGGCCCTAGAGAAGGAAAGTTGGGAGGGCTAACCCCTCTTGCCTTCCACTCCACATGGGAGAAAGGAAAGTGGGGGCACCCTCCCCGGCCTTTCCCCGCTCACCTAGAAAGGAAAGGTGGAGCGGCTTGGGGGGACCCCAAGTAGGAATTAGCCTACTTAGGGCGCCTCCTTGGCTGCTCCTCCCCCACCTATATATATGTGGGACAGGGCACCACACATAACGACGGCAATCTCTTAGCCGTGTGCGGCGCCCCCTCCATAGTTTAGTCCCTCGGTCATATTTTCGTAGTGCTTAGGCGAAGCCCTGCGGAGATAGCATCACCATCACCATGTCGTCGTGCTGCCGGAACTCATCCACTACTTCACCGTCTTGCTGGATCAAGAAGGCGAGGACGTCACCGAGCCACACCTGTGCTGAATGTGGAGGTGTCATACATTCGTACTCGATCGGTTGGATCACGAAGAAGTTTGACTACATCCACCGCGTTACTAAAAGCTTCCGCTTACTGTCTACGAGGGTACGTAGACACACTCTTCCCTCTCGTTGCTATGCATCTCCATGGATAGATCTTGCGTGTGCGTAGAATTTTTTTTGTTTACCCTGCAACGTTCCCCAACATTCTTAGGTAGGAACTATCTTAGGACTCTCCAGGAACTGTTCAATCTCAAACACTCCAGCCTTAGAGTTACTGTTGAGAGGGCGTTTGGAGCTCTGAAGAACATGTTTAAGATCCTGGTTCAGAAGCCATTCCACCCTTACCCTACCCAGGTTAAACTTGTTCTTGCATGTTGCATCATTCACAACTGAATCCTGCAATGGGGAATTGATGAACTTGTGCTGGAGGAGGAAGACATGAGTCACGATGAGGTGATCAGCTCCGGTCATGGTGTGGAGGCATTTGACAATGAAGCGTGGAAGAACAAAAGGTTGAAGTGGGCTTAGACAATGTGGGATAATAGAGGTCAGAAAAGGATCTGAAGAAGAAGAAGAAGAAGAAGAAGAGGCTACAACAGAAGAGAAGAAGAAGAAGCATCACAGTAGCAGCATAGGAAGAGGAAGAGGAATATGATGAACTTCCACCTAGTTAGTGTCATTGAACTTTCCCCTATTCAGCTATGTTGGCTTTTAATACTATCATTTGCTAGTAGTTGGGATAAACTGCCATTTGTTTCCTAGGTAAGACAAAACAATGTTCAGTGCACGGTAAGATCACCACTAGTGAGAAGTGGTGATCACATCTTTAGCCATTTGCAACCAAACAATATGTTGTTTGTCTAACAACAACGACGCATGCAACCAAACAGTGTGCTAACTAATTGCTTCCCACATGCATGGAGCCTAATGCAGGCAACCAAACTACATGCAGATGTTGGTTTTTAGCTTGCGTTTGCCCAACTAGGCCCAACTGAAACAAGTATGCAAAATGCCCTAAAACAGAGATGTGAACCAAACACATCATTTGTTCTTTTTGCTCAACAACTGATGTGTGTTACCATGATCATTAAGGCATGGTTAATGAACGGAGTAGATTTCTACACTCGCGTGTACTACTACATCTATGTGAACAAAAAAGGAAAAACAACATCAAATGATTCAAAATAATTTAAATTTTGCGACATCAAACATGATAAAATGTTTTATATTCTTGCAAAATTTCATCCAGAAATAACATTCGAGGAGCTATCATCCATAAAACAAACTTATGTACTCAAAAAGCGCACAAAACATTGACCAATGACTTTTTAAATTTGATAGAGTCAATGGCACTTGTGAATGACGTTGTCCAAAGGAACCCAGTTGAAAGGTGATCGAGATTATGCCAAAACCTGTTTTGCAATACATGGTATATTGCTTTATGCGTGTATACCATGATCTATGGCATCGTCTTCACCCTCATCCTCCATGATCATATTGTGCATGATCACACAACTTGTCATCATCATGCACAAGGTCTTCAGATCCAATATTTTTGTAGGTTATCAAACAACTACAATGCTGGCTTTGAGCACTACAAATGCCCACTCCATATCCTTTCTCCCTCCTTCTTATCTTTGGGCAAATTGAGATCATTTCTAACCAACTAGCTCAGAGATGATCTTGACGAAGGTTACCTAGAAAGGATAGATATGGTCAACGAGATAGTAGCCCATGTTGTAGTCATGCCCATTATAATATAGTTACATGAAGGAGTGTGTCCTTTAGTCAACCTAGCAAACAATGGAGACCACTGCAGCACATTGATTTCATTGTGAGACCCGGGCTACCAGAGAAAGCTTGCCAAATTCAGAGGTCATGTGATGCAACTGCTTCAAGGGTGATGGTAGAACATATGGGCAATTCTTGCATCTACAACGCATGCAATCAATAGATTCGAGTATACCTGGCCATCCTCTTGCTTTCGAGAGTGCCATGAGCCTTTCGATGTCTGTGATAGTTGGTTCTCTCAAGTATTGAGGTCCAAACACCTCAACCACCGCAGTAGCAAATCTGGCCATGGTGTCCGTGCATGTACTCTTAGACACTCTGAGTTTCTCATCCCACAAATATGAGGCCATGTTATATGCAAGCATCTGCAATGCAGCCGTGCACTTATGGTAACCAAAGAACCCAATTCTTCACATGATATCCTTAAGATGAAGCAGTCATCATAGCCCCGTAAGCCATTGTAGAGGCAATTAAACACATTTTCTGAATCCGAAAGTGCCGGCAAAAATCGTCTGTGATTAGGGCATCAGGGTCAAAGTAGTCGCCCATCAGCGTCAAATGCCCCCATGCTCTGCTTCGATTCAACACTCAATGACCCTTAATTGATCCCTTGAAATTTAGAACATGCCCTTCTGCACGCTCCATGTCTGCAAGGACCACCTACATCATCGCCATTTTCATTCGCATACTCGTCCTCGTCGGATGAGTCATCAGACGACTCAATGAAGTTTTCGTACATCCAAATTCATTGCTTCAAAGAAGAGGAAAAAATTGCCAAAATTTTAGCACATGCATTTCGCCAAACACTTGTCGGGGGTGGTGACCCCAACGGACAACATCCACAGGGGTGGATGTGTAACGCCCCGAGACCGATGCTCCAGAAGACTTCCAGCTATTCCAAGTTTTTTCGTGTGATTTGTTTTGTTTGTGCATTCATCATGCCATCTCTTGCATTGCATCATGTCATCATGCCATCATATCATTAATTTCAAAAAAACTCAACTAAATAAACCGTATGGATCTTCGATCCATTTAAATCAAGGGAAGGGTGACTTCTCTTTATAACATATCCTCCCAATATTAGGGAGCTATTATAAAATATTCCATTGATGTGGAATTACCTTTGACACACTTGCAAATAAATCCCAATGCCTTTGTTATCTCAATTCTTGGTCTCCAACTTTGCTCATAATTTCTTTCATCACTTTCCGGAGCTCCACCAAAAATCCGAACATTTTTGGACCTTCCTTTTATCAAATCCTAGTTCAAACCCATTTGAATTAAATTCAAATTAGTTTGAATTTACATCTTTTAATCATGTGTTTTTCTATTTTCTTGGAACAAGTGTATTTTTGCGAGTTCGGGAAAATAATCCCCATGTCCAAATTGTTTCCCTAACCCTCTCTTTCTTTTATTTCTTATCTCTGTTTTGTTTTTTTCCTTTTGAGAGAGAGAGAGAGAGGAGAGCCCAGCAGCCGGGCCGGCCTGCTTCCTCGCAGTCGTCCTGGCCCATTACCCAACTCGCACCCCTACCTAACCCTAGCCTCTCCCCTGCTCGGTCCACATCTCCCTCGCAGCCTCTCTTCCTCCCCTCGTTCCCCATCGTGCGCCGCACATCCACACACACACCCGCGCCCGTCCCTGTGCACTGGCGCCATGGCCAGCACCACCGCCTCCGCACCCGGCCACATGTGGCCTCCTCCTTTGTCGCCCATCGCGCCATCTTCTGCGCCATTGCCTCGCCATGTCACCTCGCCCGCGCCACCACTTCTCTACCTCTCCTGGAGCTCCGTCCGCCGGCCACCGGAGCCGCTGTTGGCTGCCGCTCCGCGCTCCTCGCTCCCCTTGCTAGCCAGGAGCTCGTCCCCGAGCTCGGCCAACTCCGGCGGCCCCAGCGCCCGCGCCAAGCTTGCCGCCTCACCATCTGGTCCTGCCCCTGCCTCGCCTTCATCCCGACTCTGGCCGGATCAGGTCCCGCCGGATCCGCCCTCGCATGACCCGGATCGGCCGCTGCCGCTCATCCATGGCGCCATGGCCTCTGCCTCTTTTGGCCGACCCGTTGCTGCCGTGCACAACCTCTGCCGTGCCATGTGTGCGTGCTCTCCGCTGCTCCTAAAGATCGAAACCCGAGGCCTTTGGTGTTGTTCTGGATTTCGCCAAGACCGGACCCTCAAGTACCCTTCGGATTCGTCAAGACTCTCATGTACAACTACACCCGATGATGCGACAAGTACCCTGACAACGTGTACATCTACACCGCCAAGACCGGACCGACAAGTACCCCGATGTCGCGTGTACCACTACCGTCAGCCTGAACATCTACGAAAACATGTACAACTACCGTTGCCACGTGAACAACTACTTCCACTACCGTCGCGAGAACGACTACTTCCTCTACGGCCCGTGTACCACTACTTCCTTCGTCAAACTCGACCCGCTCCGAAAACGCACACTTCAAAGGTATAACCCGAGACGACCGCGATGAGATGCCCTTGCATGTATGAGATGTACGATATGTTTGCACCGTGCCCGTTTGTTTCGTGCACGTTCCTCCTCGTTTGCCATGTCGTCGACCCATGGGAACCCGGTAGCCGGGATCACCCCACCATCTTGCATGACACGCTCACGCCCACTTCTTTTGCACCAGTATCTTCGTGAGCTACCGGAACCGATATGTTGTTGTGACATCATTTTCGGATTCGTTGCCGTGGCACCCGTTTCGTTCCGCCATGGTGACCAAATGCTCCTTATCATCTTCATGTAAACTTTTTCATAAAAATTGCACAAAACTCGCATATGTCATCTGCATCATGATAACAACTTTTAAATGCTTAAAATTGCTGTTTGCGTTAAATTGCTAAATGACATATGGGGATTTTTTGGAATTGTCGTTTGTTGTTTCCGGCCTCACTTAAACTTGCCTAGATAGTTAGTTCAATTATGCTTCACCTCTTTCCATGTTTAACAACATTTAATATTGTTGGGTAGCCTAAACGAGAGAGAACTAAATAATTGATGTGGTGTTTCGTCAATATGCAACTCGTTGCATACTGAGCTCCACTTAATTTGTAGTATTGTTTGTTGCACTTTGCCATGCCATGCCTCTTTAAACCGGACATGCATCATACTTGATTGTGCATCATGCCATGACTA
The DNA here is from genome assembly GCF_002162155.2 of Triticum dicoccoides. Lineage (NCBI taxonomy): Eukaryota > Viridiplantae > Streptophyta > Magnoliopsida > Poales > Poaceae > Triticum > Triticum dicoccoides. Next base: position 170,112,461 of record NC_041393.1, read on the forward strand.
TGCTTGTGTGTTTACCATGTTGTTTGCTTCTTTCCGGTTTGCTTCTCTCGTTAGCTTCGGTTTCGTTCCGGAGTTGTGAGGATTTGTTCGCCTACGTCCGTTTGTCTTCTTCATGGACTCGCTCTTCTTCCTTGCGGGATTTCAGGCAAGATGACCATTACCCTTGATATCACTTCTATCTTTGCTTGCTAGTTGCTCCGTTCTATCGCTATGTTGCGCTACCTATCACTTGTTTACCATGCCTCCCAAATTGCCATGTCAGCCTCTAACCTTTTCACCATTCCTAGCAAACCATTGCTTGGCTATGTTACCGCTTTGCCCAGTCCTCTTATAGCATTGCTAGTTGTAGGTGAAGTTGAAGATTGCTTCATGGTGGACAGGATTATGTTGGGATATCACAATATCTCTTATTTAATTAATGCATCTATATACTTGGTAAAGGGTGGAAGACTCGGCCTTGTGCCTGGTGTTTTGTTCCACTCTTGCCGCCCTAGTTTTCGTCATACCGGTGTTATGTTCCTTGATTTTGCGTTCCTTACACGGTTGGGTGATTTATGGGACCCCTTGACAGTTTGCTTTGAATAAAACTCCTCCAGCAAGGCCCAACCTTGGTTTTAACATTTGCCACCTAAGCCTTTTTCCCTTGGGTTCTGCAGACTCAAGGGTCATCGTTATTTTAACCCCCCCCCCCCGGACCAGTGCTCCTTCGAGTGTTGGCCCGAACTGAGCTGCCTGCGGGGCCACCTCGGGGAAACTCGAAGTCTGGTTTTACTCGTAGCTAGTCTCATCCGGTGTTGCCCTGAGAACGAGATATGTGCAGCTCCTATCGGGATTTGTCGGCACATCGGGCGGCTTTGCTGGTCTTGTTTTACCATTGTCGAAATGTCTTGCGAACCGGGATTCCGAGGCTGATCGGGTCTTCCTGGGAGAAGGAATATCCTTCGTTGACCGTGAGAGCTTGTGATGGGCTAAGTTGGGACACTCCTGCAGGGTATAAACTTTCGAAAGCCGTGCCCGCGGTTATGTGGCAGATGGGAATTTGTTAATGTCCGGTTGTAGATAACTTGACACTTGACCTCTTTAAAACGCATCAACCGCGTGTGTAGACGTGATGGTCTCTTTTCGGCGGAGTCCAGGAAGTGAACACGGTTTTGGGTTATGTTTGACGTAAGTAGGAGTTCAGGATCACTTCTTGATCATTGCTAGCTTCACGACCGTTCTGTTTGCTTCTCTTCTCGCTCTTATTTGCGTATGTTAGCCACCATATCATGCTTAGTCGCTGCTGCAACCTCACCACTTTACCTCTTCCTACCCATAAGCTTAAATAGTCTTGATCTCGCGGGTTTTGAGATTGCTGAGTCCTCGTGACTCACCAGATACTATCACAACAGTTGCAGGTTCCGATGATACCAGTGCAGATGATGCAACCGAGCTCAGATGGGAGCTCAACGAAGACCTTGGTTGTTGCTATGTATTGTTTCATGTTGATCAGTAGTGGAGCCCAGTTGGGACGATCGGGGATCTAGCAGTTGGGTTATCTTCTTTTCTTTTGGCTTTGTCCGTAGTCAGACTATGTGTGTACTGTGAATGATGTATGATTTATTTAAGTACTTGTGTGAAGTGGCGATTGTAAGCCAACTCTTTATCCCTTTCTTATTCATTACATGGGATTGTGTGAAGATGACCCTTCTTGCGACAAAACCACAATGCGGTTATGCCTCTAAGTCGTGCTTCGACACGTGGGAGATATAGCCGCATCGTGGGTGTTACAGGATGGTACCTACATGATGGACAACCAAGATGGAACTTTGGCATAGGCAAAGCAGCGTGGCACCCGAGTGGAGCGGTGAAGGTCCATCACGGGCTTGGTGGGCAGCGGCGGTGGTACAAAAACAGCGTCGGCTAGGGAGAAAGCGGATGCAGAGCGATGAGAAGGGAGGAGACGTGGGCTCACTACTGGAATCTGGCATTTTGCCGTTTCCCACCTCTTTGCCGTCTGCCAGCTAATGGCAAAGAGGCTCTTTGCTGTCCGCTTCCACAAAACGGATGACAAAGGAAGTGCAGATGGCAAAAATGCTATATGCTGTCAGCTGCTTCTTTGCCATCAGCCAGCTGACAGCAAAGAGATAGAAGGCATATGGCAAAGAGCCAGGTGGGCCCCACAGGGCACGGCGTGGCTAGGTCAGATTATTTGTCGTCCTAACAGTCGCCCTCTTTGTCGTCTGCTAGCAGACGACAAAGAAGGCCCACTTAACGGGCCGAGCCGTCTCCCCTCTCTCTTTTTCTCTCTCTCCCTCCCGCGCACCCGCCTCTCTCCTCTATCACCGCCGCCGACCAGCCCCGACCCCCGGACCCAGCCCCCCTCCAGCCCCGCCGCC
>NC_041393.1:170116136-170130781 GCF_002162155.2 Triticum dicoccoides
ACAGCACACCCCGACCCCGACCCCGGCACCCCGACACCCTGACACCCCGATCGACCCCGGACATGATGATGATACAAAAACATCATATATATTTGTGTTGATCGGGTGTATTTTTATTATGTTCATGATGATGATACACTTAAATTATATACATATTATTATGTTCATGTCAGGTATCCAATTTTTTTATGTTGTACTAATTTCGTTTACTTTTTGTCATTGCAGCTGTTGACAGGATGGTGGGCAAGGGTCCAAAGCGCCCCGAGCCTCCTGCGAGCGCTACTGGGAGGGGTGGTTCCATTATTCCAGCCCAACCCCTCCGAAGAGCGCTCCTAGACAGCATGTAGACAACTGCGGTGGGTGCTTCTTCTTCGGCTGGGAGAGGTTGGGGGAGGACGAAGAAGGCTGATAGAGGTGGACGTGGCAGCGGGAGAGGTAGGAAGGCTGCTACGCCTTCCTCGCCGCCACCCTCAGCTAATTCACCCGACCACAGGATTGCTCCATCTGACATGGACCCGTCTCTAACTCCGGTCCATGAGCCTCCGGTCGCTGATCCTTCGCCCCACCAGACTTGGGTCGCCGATCCTTCGCCCCACGTGAGTCCGGTCCTAGAGTCTTCGTCCCAGAAGACTCCGGTCACGGGGTCTTCGTCCCAGAAGACCCCGGTCATGGGGTTTTTGTCCCAGAAGACTCCGATCCCGCAGTCTTCTTCCCACGAGACTCCGGAGGCTAGTGGCCCTGAGGATGGTAGCGAGGACACCTTTTCAGATGATAGCTATAGCGACGATGAGCTAGTTGAGAAGGGCAAGAAGGTCTACAAGCGTGGTTGTACAAAGCTCCCGCCCGTACCGACGACCCCTGACCAGAGGTGGTTGATTGCGCCTAAAGGGTTTAAGTAAGTGCATCTACTATTTTTTTAACCTTTTGCCTTCATGTTCCTTCAAATTAATATCTAATGTGTTGGCCTTATCATATGTAGGGGCTGGGTACACCCCCGTGGTGTCCGCAGGCCCAACCAGGTCCTTGGTGTGCTTTGCCAGCAGCACTTCCCTGGGTGGGTCATGATGCCCGGTGAGGGTCAAGTTGCACAGCTAGCACTGACCTGGGAGTTGTACTCGGTTGCCCCGGCCCCGCCGGAGGAGAGGGTCGACGGTGTCTTGTGAGAGACGGTGGCCGACATTGTGTTCTGTCGGTTTTGGGTAATTTCTCCTTTACAGAATTAAAAATCAACACTACCTAGTGATTGTACTAATCAGTGTTGTCTTGTTTGATTGTAGACCTTCTACAAGGTTTCAGAGGGAGAGCAGGAGGCCACGCGTATGGTTATCGAAACCGAGTGCAAGCGCCTACTTCAGAACTTACGGCACGAGGCTTGGGTGCAGGCCGTTCGAGACTACTATGCCTCGAAGGGTATTAGGAGGGGCAAGAAGAAGTGTCGCGGCAAGTTTCTGAGTAAGGATAAGTACATGCATGTAATTACCTATTCTTAAGGCCTTGAACTTAGTTTTCTTGATTTGATTCGTAGGCGTAGCGCTGAAATTTCTCTTAACTCACTTAGGTGTCCCCGAGATGGTGTGTAGATAAGATGGACTGTTGGGAGGCATTGGTGGATGCGTGGTGCTCTCCCCAATGGCTAGTCGAACACCAAAGAGCCAAGGATAAGCGCGACCAAATGGAAGGTGTGCCACACCATCAAGGGAGCTCCAACCTGTTTGAGTACAGGGATAACTGGGCATGTGGTTTGCTACATGATTCATGCAATTTCATTCTTCATGGTAGCATTTATCCCTTCCAAAATGACTTAATATGCTTAGTTAGTTAAAAAAGGCATAACTACCTTGGATAGTTCATTTATGACATATTTAGCTCTAAAATGACATAATAACCTTTAGATAGCTCTATAAAATGACTTAATATGCTTTAGTTAGTTAAAAAATGGCATAACTACCTTCGATGGCTCAATAACGACCTAAACTAATCTTAGCTAGTTCATTCATGACATAATTAGCTCTAAAATGACATAATAACCTTAGATAGCTCTATAGAATGCCTAAATATGTTATAGTTAGCTAAAAATAGCATAACTACCTTGGATAGCTCAATAATGACATAATTAGCATACTTTGGTCAAAAATGGCATAATAATCTTGGTTACCTCGAAAATGACCTAAACTTAGCTTATTTTCCTCGAAAATGACATAATAACCTTTCTTAGCTCCAAAATGACCTATTTACATAGCAATATCATTCTTCATGCTAGCTTGAGCCCTTAACTAATATTTTGTTCCTCTCTCTCAGGCGCACCACCACAAGAAGCCTGTGCCAAGTCTGTTCGACCTCTATGGCATGGCCCATATGGCCCCGTACAAGAAGGCCAAGCCATTCGCGGAGTCTGACCTAGATCATCCAGAGAGCTTCACCAACATCTCCTCCCACCACAAGCTTGTGAAGTATAGAGACGAGGGGAAGCGCGAGGAAAGGGGAGGACTTTAACCCGAGCCAGGATCCTTTTGACATAGAGCTGGTGATGATATCTGGTGGCGGGAGGTCCCATGACTCTCAAGCCATTGGTGATGGACTGGTACATTGTCCTAAGACTCTCCCGTAGATCAAGAAGCGTCTGAGTAGCTCTGATCTTGAGATAACGCCTCGCGCACGGCCCGCGGAGCTCGCCATGGCAGCTAGTTATACGGACTCTCTCACCTTTCCTCCATTACATTGTGTGTGCGTCCGTTGATGATTACAATGCTAACGAGGAGTGTTGTGTTGTAGGAAGTGGTTGAGAAAGAGAGATTGAAGACCCAGGCGCTTTTGGAGGAGGCAAAAAGGGAGGCGACGGAGAGGGAGAGGGAGATGGAGGAGAGGACGACTAAGCTGTTGGAGGAGGAGAGGAACCAGAACGAGGCATCTAACCGGGCCCTATACGAGCTCATCGTGGTACATTTCTCGTGCATATTAGCCCAATCATGCACGTAATGTTCACATTACTAACTAATATGACTGACTCGTGAGAACCAAATGTGCAGACCATGTGCGAGAAAAACGGTCAGGCCCCTCCGCCGATGCCCCAGATTGCTCCGGCGACCACGGTGAGTTTGATTTGAATGGTCCTTAGTTACTACTATTCACATTTCAGTTTGCATCATGCTAACGAGACATTATTGGAAATGATCTTTGGTTCAGCATGGCTCCGGACAAGCATCGACCAATCCTTCCACGTCTGCCAATGCCGGAACCCCGACCGGTCCTTCACCTCCGTCTGCCACTGGCGCAGCCCCGACCATTCCTACACCTCCGTGATAACGGTATTTTTCTTCTTGTTTAGCCTGTTTAGTCCATTTATGACATAATTTAGCCTATTTAGCCCACAAATGATATAATAAGATGAAGAAAATCAAGAAAGAGGAAGGAAAGAAGGAATAGGAAGAAAAGAAGAAGAAGAAGAAGTTCTACTACTTCTTCTTCTTCTTCTTCTTCTTCTTCTTCTTCTTTTCCTCCTTTTACTTGTTTTTATTCGTAAACGGCATCATAACCTTGCTAACCTCATAAATGTCATATACTTAGCTTGTTGTCCTCTAAAATGACACAATAAGCTTAGTTAGGTCAAAAATGGCATAATTTGCTACGCTAGCTTAAAAATGGCATTTTTCTTCTTCTTTAGCCTATTTAGTCCATTTATGACATAATTTAGCCTATTTAGTCCAGAAATGACATAATAAGATGAAGAAAATTAAGGAAGAGGAAGAAAAGAAGGAATAGGAAGAAAAGAAGAAGGAGAAGAAGACTAGAAAAAGAAGGAGAAGAAAACTAGAAGAAGAGTCTTCTTCTTCTTCTTCTTCTTCTTCTTCTTCTAGTTTTCTTCTTCTTCTTCTTCTTCTTCTTCTAGTTTTCTTCTCCTTCTTCTAACTTTCTTGTTTCCCATTTTGCAGATTTAATTCACTATATGGAAGCTTGCATGGATGGAGTGCTTGTTTCTCTGTTCTTCTTTTCGTTTGTATCGAAGAATAATGTGGAACTTGTTATATGGATGCATGGAACAATCTGTTGGATGAACATTATGATATTAGTGTAAGATGTATGGATGAAACTGTGTTTCTTATGTATGTATGTTGTCATGGATGGAGCTATGTGTTGGATACATCATATGTCTGTTGTGCCTGTGAAAAATACTAGACCATTGAAGGTGCTCGTTTCCGTGTCCGTTCATTTTTACAATGAATTGGTAGGAATTCCCATCAATACATTAATGTACAGAACACAAAAGTTAAATTAACATAAATTAACCCATATATTGCTAAGTCATTAAAGGGAGGGGTTTAATCAGTTTGCTATGCAGCACAAAGGAATACTTGACGCATTGCTGCGCCCATCTATTTGTGGCGAGATTAAAGTCTGCTGAAAGTTCACCTATCATCGTGTTTTGGATATGAGATCCAGAAATCAACACATTTATATTCATAAAAAGAGCAAATAATCTCGTGCTTGAACTAAGTCTTTCCAAACCATTGTGGTGGTACATGAAGTTTTAAAAATATGAGAAAGATGATACAGGGCCTTACTTATCAATCACATTAGAAATATATTGATGGAAGAAAAGCATATGAAAATACAACCAAAATGTTCCAATGGAAACATATTTGTATTTGTAAGTTAAGTTACAACTTTCCTTTCAGGAAGATAAATACATGTTCTTGACCTGGAAACTACCGTTTGGACAAAAGTGGAACCTAATTGGATATTGTTTCCCTACAAAAGAAATCAAAAGTTAGCCATTCAAATGATAAAGATTGTACAAAAGAGATTTGCAAGCACGACAAATTTATCAGACTACCAAAACAGCAAAACACTCACTTCTGGAACCAACTAGCTAGTAGCACTATGAAGGATGTATCACTTCAGCATTGGCATCCATAAAAAAACCATCCATCTATCTCAGAAAGAAAATCAAACATTGCGCTTCCGAATGAGCTTCGATGAAGGCAATACTATGAATTGATGGAATACATCTAGTGTTGGAAATATGCCCTAGAGGCAATAATAAATTAGTTATTATTATATTTCCTTGTTCATGATAATTGTTTATTATCCATGCTATAATTGTATTGATAGGAAACTCAGATACATGTGTGGATACATAGACAACACCATGTCCCTAGTAAGCCTCTAGTTGACTGGCTCGTTGATCAATAGATGGTTATGGTTTCCTGACCATGGACATTGGATGTCGTTGATAACGGGATCACATCATTAGGAGAATGATGTGATGGACAAGACCCCAATCCTAAGCCTAGCACAAAGATCGTAGTTCGTATGCTAAAGCTTTTCTAATGTCAAGTATCATTTCCTTAGACCATGAGATTGTGCAACTCCCGGATACCGTAGGAATGCTTTAGGTGTACCAAACGTCACAACGTAACTGGGTGGCTATAAAGGTGCACTACAGGTATCTCCGAAAGTGTCTGTTGGGTTGGCACGAATCGAGACTGGGATTTGTCACTCCGTGTGACGGAGAGGTATCTCTGGGCCCACTCGGCAGGACATCATCATAATGTGCACAATGCGATCAAAGAGTTGATCGCGGGATGATGTGTTACGGAACGAGTAAAGAGACTTGCTGGTAACGAGATTGAACAAGGTATCGGTATACCGACGATCGAATCTCGGGCAAGTACAATACCGTTAGACAAAGGGAATTGTATACGGGATCGATTGAGTCCTTGACATCGTGGTTCATCCGATGAGATCATCGTGGAACATGTGGGAGCCAACATGGGTATCCAGATCCTGTTGTTGGTTATTGACCGGAGAACGTCTCGGTCATGTCTGCATGGTTCCCGAACCCGTAGGGTCTACACACTTAAGGTTCGATGATGCTAGGGTTATAAAGGAAGTTTGTATGTGGTTACCGAATGTTGTTCGGAGTCCCGTATGAGATCCCGGACGTCATGAGGAGTTCCGGAATGGTCCGGAGGTAAAGATTTATATATGGGAAGTCCTGTTTTGGTCACCGGAAAAGTTTCGGGTTTTTTCGGTAACGTACCGGGACCACCGGGAGGGTCCCGGGGGTCCACCAAGTGGGGCCACCAACCCCGAAGGGCTGCATGGGCCAAGTGTGGGAGGGGACCAGCCCCAGGTGGGCTGGTGCGCCCCCCCCCCGGGCCCAAGGCGCATGGAAGTGGGGAAGGGGGGCAAACCCTAGGGCAGATGGGCCCTAAGGCCCACCCTAGGTGCGCCTCCTCCCTCTCCCCTTCTGGCCGCCACCCAGATGGGATCTGGGGGCTGCCGCCACCCCTGGGGAGGGAACCCTAGAGGGGGCGCAGCCTCCTCCCCTCCCCCTATAAATACTTGAGGTCTGGGGGCTGTCCAACACACGAGAACCTCTCCCCATTGGCGCAGCCCTACCTCTCTTACTCCTCCTCTCCCGCGGTGCTTGGCGAAGCCCTGCAGGATTGCCACGCTCCTTCACCACCACCACGCCGTTGTGCTGCTGCTGGACGGAGTCTTCCTCAACCTCTCCCTCTCTCCTTGCTGGATCAAGGCATGGGAGACGTCACCGGGCTGTACGTGTGTTGAACGCGGAGGTGCCGTCTGTTCGGCACTAGGATCTCCGGTGATTTGGATCACGACGAGTACGACTCCTTCAACCCCGTTCTCTTGAACGCTTCCGCTTAGCGATCTACAAGGGTATATAGATGCACTCTCCTTTCCCTCATTGCTGGTTTCTCCATAGATAGATCTTGGTGATTCGTAGGAAAATTTTGAATTTCTGCTATGTTCCCCAACAGTGGCATCATGAGCTAGGTCTATTGCGTAGATTCTTTGCACGAGTAGAATACAAAGTAGTTGTGGGCGTTGATTTTGTTCAATATGCTTACCGTTACTAGTCCAATCTTGTTTCGACGGTATTGTGGGATGAAGCGGCCCGGACCGACCTTACACGTACTCTTACGTGAGACAGGTTCCACCGACTGACATTCACCAAGAAAATGGAGGATCCAGTTCTCGCTTGCTCTGATGCGTACATTTATCAGAAGTTCAGAACATCCGCAATACCCTAATTAAGAATTTCTAGGTAATTTGCTGATAGCATAAGCAAAGCAATTGACATAATCAAAAGAAGGGGAGATCACTACTAGCTCTCCCAAGAATTGAGACCGAAACTGAAACTCTTCTGACAGCAATCATATAACCTACTAAAAATCCTTACAAAACAAACCACGTAATTAAACAGCAAGAACATTCGTGGCCCATAGAGCAGGCAAAGATTATGGAGGATCCATGGCCAACAGGAAGTGGTGTCAGTCCACAGGTAACAGTTACGATAATGTTGTACCAAGGTCATTGTTGAGAAGGAAACACATGCCAGTATCTTTACTTTCATGAACCCAATACATAATAATTATGATAGTGAAGGTCACAAACTGAAGAGGCAAACTATCATATTGCAACGATATCATACTAAAAAACACTACATGGAACCAATAAGGTTGATATAGTATTATCTATGTCATGCAACATGTAATTTGTGAGCATTCTTCAGATAAGCATCTTGATAAGTTTATGTATTTGGTCAAGGGATGGCTCCTTCACGACTACAAAATTTAAATCCATGTAGTATTCTGCGATAATTGATTTAAAGCTTAAAAGACATATTTTGTCACCATCTCATAAACCGAATCTGTAGATCATAGAAGAGATACAGGATATGTTTACCTTTTCAAGTCTTATGCCAAAAAGTTCCAAATTATGACTTAATGCTCGACTCCAACTGCACATTTTTGCATGGGTCGTCCTGCCAATTTTATATTAACAAAAAGTGTCTCTTTAATCTTCTGCGTGGTTAGGATTCAAACTGGATACATGTGGAACATCTCGCAATACTTCAGTTCACATGTGTAGGTTCGGCTGAGAGGATTCAAACGGAATACGTGAACTGTAATGGTGTTGAGAGGGTCTACCGTACAGATACTCTTGAATTCGAATCAAGATCAAGGGGCGGGTCGCATGGGGGCACGACAAGAACCGCAAGCTGCGGTGCCACTGCGTGGAGGAGATGTGTAGGATGATGGCTGAGGGTATGGAAGTCGCAAACAGCGTCTCCGGTGAGCTGTGAGACGAAGCGCAAAACGGGAGAGAAGTAGATGTTGTCGTTGTCACCGCCCGCCACCACCTACACTCCTCCTGCCTCGTCCTCGCCTCCCCCGTTACCAAGATCTTCGCCCCACCATGCAGCGCCATCACCCGCCTATTCTCTTCGGGGATCATCTACAAAGGATCTATAAATAAAGAAGTCTGATGTAGAATAAATTCGAAGTTGCACATGAAGGAATCTATCTTACAACCATTCAAGCCCCTCGAAGTGAAGCACGCCCTGAGCCCCTCCCAGCCCCTCCCAACCGAGAGGCCCCAATTGAAATTGATTAGATGTCTGTACGTACCTCCAGCTGGTTGCTCGACGCGATGGATCTGGCGACAGCGCACCCGAGGACTCCAGATATGGCTTGAAAAACCGGACACATGCTTCAAGAATGTAGTGCGCCACTGATTTGGGGTTGGAGCTCGTCGCCAGCTCGGGAAGAAGATGCTCCCTGCTGCGACTTTAGGGAATACATGAGGAGGACAGCGGTGGGTAAGCGAAGAAGGAGGCGCCGCTCTGACAGGGCGGTTGAGGGGCTGCGAGATGAACACCATGGCGGCGGCAGCACACCTAGGGCTGGTGAAGGTAGGTCGTGCGCGAGAGTGATAGATACGAAAGGAGCGTCGTGTTTTTTGTTTTTTGAGAAACATGAGCGTCGTGGGGTGTGGGCGGCTGCACGGAGTAGACCTGTAGAAGCCCGTTAGGCCCAATTGCACGCCAGGCATCCAAAATAGTCACCGGAGCAGCGGCCCAGCAAGGAAACGCTTGATTTTAGCGAACGCAACCATTCCAGGCGGGATTAAGAGTAAATCTAACGGCCAAAAACGTCCTGAACTAATGATCTAAAGGCTAAAAATGCTAATAGTCTGAGAGGGCTGGAAAGGTGCTCAGTTTTAATATATCTAAATATATATATGTATATCTGTGTGTGAATCCAGTGAAATTAAATGGATATAAATAAAAATAGGGGATATATGTCCTCTTTGCTGTCTGCTAGCAGACGACAAAGAGCTTTGCCGTCTGCTAGCAGACGACAAAGAGGACACGTGGCAGCTACCTGTAGAAACTGGGAACACTGGCTGCATATTTGGACAGTTTGCCGTCCGCTGGCGGATGACAAAGACCTTTGAATCTTTGCCGTCTGCTGGCAGACGACATAGCTGGCCACGTGGCAGCTTCCCAGTGCTGGCCTAACTGAGCTCTTTGTTGTCCGTCAGCAGACGACAAAGAGCTTCGACTCAGTGCCGTCCGCTGGCGGACGAAAAAGAGCGTCGTTAACCCCCTAATGGCTCTGACGCCACCCCACCGCCGTCCGTTGTCTTTGCCGTCTGCTGGCCTCAGATGGCGGATGGCACAATCCTTTGCCGTCCGTTTCTAGGAAGCGGACGGCAAAGAAGGCCTTTGCTGGCACCTGTTCAGACGGACAGTTTGCCGTCTACTGACAGACGGCAAAGAAGTTTGCCGTCCGGGATCTATGCCTTTGCTGTCTGCCATGGCGGACGGCAAAGAAGCTGATTCCAGTAGTGGCTCTTGGTGCGGTTTTGGGTGGGATGGGGTGTCGGAGTCCTACATGACGGAGGTCCGGACTCAAGCAATGCCCCTGGTTTGTTTCCATTTTGTGGGAAAATGGACGCATAGACGCATCCATGGACGTATGTAGGACGACATTGGATTGCAAACAACGTCCAAACTGCTCGGTCCAAACATTTGCGGGCGATTTGAGGGTCAGCGTTGGAGATGCCCTGAAGCACTCACTCACTAGGTGAGTCCGTCACAAGGGCATGTACAATGATGCCATCTTAGGAGAGCCATGTAGGATATTTGATGAGGTGAAGAAAAAAGAAATCAGAAGCAAATACTTGCTTTCTCTTAATTATGAGATGATCTTGAAGCATCAGTATGCCTCATCACGCTTTTGTGTGTGAAAAATCTAGATATTGGAGATAAGATTGAGAAATAACATTATACATCATGTTTTCATTACAGATTTAAGATAAGATGGTCTTGTAAAACACAACGTGCCCCAAGTTTATCTTCATGTGATGCTCTGGACGGACTTACTCCTTCGTCTCTTCTCCAAGCGAACACGCCAACTACGGTTTTTGCATCGTCTCCTGTGGCCTTAGTTATGGGGGCGTGATGGATTCTAGCCTTGCCAGCCGGAGGGCGCAGTTTTTATATTTTTTTTGAGTTTTGATAGATTTTGTGTCCTCTTAGAAAGATGAGATGGCGGCGGATCTCTGAAGATGGAACAAGTTTTTCATCACCTAGCCCCTGTCTCAGTTATGTGTCTAGTATCATTGGAGGGTGTGCCTCCGGCAGATCTCGGAGATTTGGTTGGTGGTTGTCTTCGGCATTGTATCTTCAGGTTAGATTCTTCTGACCTACGCTTCCCATCAGTGATGGTTGCTATTCTAGTGCGTTGGTCCTATAAATACAACAAGTTTTGCCCTGCTTCATTGATGCAGGGTTGATGAAGACGGCATTCCTTCAACTCTCCGGTTTTGTAGTCATCATTAGATGGTCTATAAATCTAATTTTATTTTATTATTTCATCCGTTTCATAATTTATGAGTGTTTTATTATTTTTCGAGAGTACGCTAAATGCATACCATATTAAGAGCGTTTTATTATCACGAATCAATAATGAATAGATCAAAAGTTCCTTTTAAAAAAGTTTATCTCCACGTGATCAGACCACGTAAGCATGGCCAAGCGCACGTGTCCGTGCCTCCACGACCCACACCCGCCGGGCCAGCCTCCAACAAATCGCACCGTTCAACCAGGACCGCTCGCTCCTCTCACCCACCCCAGAGTCCCACACCCAGGCCACGCGGAACGGCCACGCACGCCGCCCTACCACAACGCGCGGGTCGACACGCCCGCACAGGATTGACCCGGACGGAGAGAGGGACAGAAAAAAAAAGGGCGCCGCACGCAGCACGCAGGCGCCATGCCCCCTCAGTTGCGCTTCCCCACCGTCCTCCCCAACCTATACCCCCACCTCCTCCTCCCCCGCTCCCTCCCCTCTCGCCGTCTCCGCCTGCCGCCGCCCCCGACCCCGCGCCACCCGCTCCGCCGCCTGCTCTTCCGAGGCATGGCCTCCTCCGCCACCGGCGAGGCGGCGCCGGCCGCCGGGACGAGCGGCGCCGGAGAGGCCTCCACCCGCCCGCGGCGCGCGCTGGAGGAGCTCGCGTGGGACGAGACCTTCGTCCGCGAGCTGCCCGGCGACCCGCGATCCGACAACATCCCCCGCCAGGTTCGCCCCCATCCCTCGCTCCCAGCTTACTTGCCTTCTTTGCTCCTAGCTTTGCCGCACGGTTGGCGTAGCACCTAGGTTAATTTCTTGCCAAGCATTTAACCGCGAAGTTTTGGTGTCGCAGGTGCTGCACGCTTGTTACACCAAGGTATCTCCCTCGGCGCCCGTGGAGAACCCTAAGCTCGTGGCGTGGTCCGAATCCGTAGCTGACCTCCTCGATCTGGATCACAAAGAGTGAGTTAACACATCGCAGTTACTCACTAGCTTTCTGGCTATGATTTCCATCGCTCTTGAGAGCATTGTGGCACCTCCCTTTTGTTTAGCGGTAACTGGTTATTAAGATGTGCATGAAGATAAAGTTACAAATGGGTGTGATTTGTGTTGAAATTATGAGCTCACGCTACTCTTGGTAGATCACAACCTACATATGATCCAGTGAGCAGTAATTTCTGTGCACTAAAGGCTACCACACCAGACCAACTAATAAGATTGTCTACTAACTCCTGTGCACTAAAGGTGATAGTTTCGATAGGAATTTGTAAACATAAGAGTTAATTCCTATCCAGAATTAGCATACCCGAATTTCCCAAAGGGTATCATGCAGAAGATCTTTATTATTTACGATTTATGAAGCAAAAGGTGGACTTGCTACTTAAGTCAAAGAGCCTTTTTCATTTATTCAGACATATATTCACCCCCACCCCCTGTATTTTTTCTCAAAGTTCACCACTAGGAAATTTCTTGGAAACAAAATAGTTATCGATCAGATATTTACCAAAATTTCCCAAAGGGTAACATGTAAAAGATCTGTATTGTTTACAATTTATGAAGCAAATGGTGGACTTGCTACTTAAGTCAAAGGGCTGTATCCATTCATTTACACATATATTAACTCCACCCCTACCCCCCTGTTTCTTTTTCGAATTTCGTCACTATTTCTGGGGAACAAAATGGTTATCGACTCAGACACCAGATCATTAACTAGTAGTTGAACAGAGCCATATATGTTGTGAAAGGATCCAGCTGTTCGCCTGAATGAAAGGCATATAAAAAACTTTGGGTAGTTCCAAGGTTTTCGAGTCGATGAGTCAACGAGTCGTTCTGGGGTAGCGACTCTTGACGAGTCGTGCCTGGCTGGTCGACTAGTCTCGAGGTTGAGTCAAAATCTGGCAGTGTGACTCATCGACTAGCCGACGACATTGTTTAATTATGTGATATTTGATGGTTGGGCTACAGAACAGCCATAGGCCCATAGTAGAAGCAGAAAATTCCATATTCACGGAAACGGGAAGTTCCATATTCATGCATGTTCCACCAGGAAACGCCGTTCCATTTTTGTTTCCGTTTCCGCATAAAAATTTCAGTTTCCATTTCCGTTTTGCGAATTTCCATTTTCGTTTCCATATTTCCTCTCCGTTTCCATTTTTCTGCTGGAAAAGCGGAAAGCTATGTTTTCATCCCTATGTGCATAGCACTTGACTGATTTCTGTGTATGTGCAGCTTCTCGTGCATGTAGCTCTCTCGGCCAAAACTCCCCACGAGAACTCGCGATCAGCTAAAACGTATTACAGATTGGGAGACTATATAATAGCCAAACTGCACGTGTAGTACCTTTTAAGTTTCTCTCTCAATTTTTGCTGATGTACAAGAAGCAACTTCCTTCGGTGCTTATACACACGTTCATGCATGACCTGGGAGTTGACTAGGACTAGGAAACCTAATTCTTTCACTCCTTCTGACTTTAAAAAAGAAGGCTTATAAAGTCAAACGGTGTAAAATTTGACCAAATTTATATAAAAAACTATCAACAACTATAACCCAATTGGTATCATTAAATGCGTAATAAAATATATTTTCATATTATCTCTACTATAAAAGACCCAGTTGGTGATGATGGTGTGTCTGCCACCCGTCATTTCTGACCATTAGATCTGCATCTAACAACTGTGAGGTAAGTTGTGGCCTTTTTGCAACAATAGCCCACTTCTCCGCTCCAATTTGCAGAAACCCCCTTAGTATCTTGAAACCAACCACATCCCTCCCTCACCTCATCAAAACAGCCCGAGGAATATATTTTGAGTGAAACATAATACTATATTTTTAGTAATATATGTATATCAAAACTAGAGTGTTTTCTTTCAAGTTTGTGAACAAATATTATTCTACTTTGAATCCGTTGCAACGCACGGACACATTGCTAGTACTTACCAAAATATGTAGTTACTGATAGTTTTTCCTACAAGCTTTTTCAAAATTTGCACTGTTTGCTTTAGACAAAATTATGTACCTTCTTCTTAGAGTCGGGGGAGTAGGACTTATCCCTAATTCTAATCATATATTCCTATACGAACTCTAGCACTAAGCATTCAAGTCTCATGCTCATCTCTTATTTTCCCAAATTCAACGTCATCTCACCATGACTCACCTCAATGGAAATTTGGCCCCCTCTTGATTGCTTGTCACACAGCGACGTTCCGCCACTGGTTAGTTTATCATTAATTTCAAGAGTGTATATTAGGCGACTAATTTTCTGAATAGATAATAAGAAAAATATATATAGTGGATGTAAATACTTCAAACACCAGCCCAAACTGTTTGGAGCTAGTACAAAAGTACACAGTACACAATCAAAGATGGCAGATAGTTAAAAATATCTATAATACTGTTCAGAGAGAATGAAAATTCCAATCAGGCATATACATGTATATTCATATAAAATTGAAGCCACATGCCAAAAAAATAATTGAATCCTAGTTCCGTGGGGAATTACCACATTAAACAAGAGCTCTTTTTTTGCAGACATAGAGCTTTATTAAACAAGAGCTCTTGCATGGAAGCATCAATGCGACCTTCGTATTTATGACCTTCGTATTTATACCTATATGTTATGTACACGCCGCCCAGCATGCATGCAGACCGTGCGGTGCAGCATGGTATTACGTATAGTATATAAAATGTACATATGACAAATGAATTGGTTTGGTGCAGTGGTTGGCTAGCTTGTACGACCAGGGCGAGGGCGTGGTTCGAATCCTGTCTGCCCCTAATTTTTTCTTCGAATTCTTCTCGGTGTGTACTGACGGCTGGGCCCTTGGTAGCCTGTGCATAAATTCCGGACACAGCAGGGTGTTTTGTGCAGTGCCACATGTCAGCTTAGGATTGGCTTTTTTTTTGTGCACCTGGGATGTAAGTTTGTGGGTGGTGGAGTCCACTTTTACAAGTTTATGGACCAAATCATCACAGACCACA
>NC_041393.1:170130964-170146796 GCF_002162155.2 Triticum dicoccoides
CAATGGCATCCATTTCTCATAACATTTTTCTGCATCCTTGCTGATATTGGACATAGAAAAATCACAAAAATAACAATTATCCTCTATTCATTTTCAGGTTTGAAAGGCCTGATTTTCCTCGGTTCTTCTCAGGAGAAACTCCGTTGGTGGGAAGGTGTGTGATACCTGTGCTTAATATCTTGCTAATTTGTTTCGGCAGAATATATAACACTCCTACTGAACAACCACCTGCAGTGTGCCTTATGCCCAGTGTTACGGTGGACACCAGTTTGGTTCATGGGCTGGTCAGTTGGGGGATGGACGAGCAATAACTCTCGGAGAGGTTCTCAATTCTCGAGGTGAGAGGTGGGAGTTGCAGCTCAAGGGTGCTGGAAAGACTCCTTACAGCCGATTTGCAGATGGCCTCGCTGTCCTGCGCAGCAGCATCCGTGAATTCTTATGCAGTGAAGCTATGCATGGTCTAGGCATTCCTACAACTCGTGCTCTTTGTCTAGTTGAAACTGGCAAATCTGTTGTGCGAGATATGTTCTATGAGTATGTCATGATATCTTCAGTTTCTAATCAACATTTTTGCTGGATCTACTTTTGCTTTTAGTTTCCCTTCCTATTTGGATGATTCGTAGTTGCTGCTTTGAGACGGTTCATTTCTTATACTAGTAGCTACATAATCCGTATGAACATATAATTAGTACTATCACACTGCCATCTAAAATTCCAAAGTCCTTTTGTTTGCCTACTAATGGTTTCCTTATCTAATAATAATTACTTTATTTACTCATCCTGACTTACGTAGGCCTATTATTTTGAAGCGCCAAATTTCGTAATGTTGATTTATTATCATCAATTCCCTGGGATATTCCAAAGCAGCCTCTGGGAACTAGGATAAGTTACTTAATTGCTACTCTGCAAATGTAGGCAGGCAAAGCATGTTGCACATGATGGTACCTGGGTGTTTACTCGTCCAGTATTTATTGATCTAAAATATAGGAATCTGAATCATTTTGCCATGATTTATCTCTTGAAGATTTCAGTACTACATATTGACATTCCCTTGTGTCGTTGAATAATTTGTTTTTTCTAATATGCCAGTGGTAATGCAAAAGAGGAGCCAGGTGCAATTGTGTGCCGTGTAGCACCATCGTTTTTACGTTTTGGTTCATACCAGTTACATGCTACAAGGGGCAAAGAGGACCTTGAAATTGTTCGTCGTTTGGCAGACTACACAATACGTCATCACTACCCACATCTTGAAAATATTAAAAAGAGTGAAGGTTTATCTTTTGAGGCAGCTATAGGAGACTCTCCAGCAATAGATCTTACTTCCAACAAATATGCTGGTAAATTTCCTTTTATGTCGTTTTCTTTGAATGTAGACATTGATCTTGTGAATTAACTAACTTCTATCTCCTTGCAATTAACAGCCTGGGCAGTTGAGGTTGCAGAGCGTACTGCTTACTTGATAGCCAGGTGGCAAGGTGTTGGTTTCACCCATGGTGTGCTTAACACTGATAATATGAGTGTTTTGGGCCTAACTATTGATTATGGGCCCTTTGGTTTCTTGGATGCTTTTGATCCTAGCTTTACTCCGAATACAACTGATCTCCCAGGTAAGAGATACTGTTTTGCAAATCAACCTGATGTTGGTTTGTGGAATATTGCCCAGTTCACTGGGCCATTGTCGGCTGCGGATCTTATCAGCAAGGATGAAGCAAATTATGTTATGGAGAGGTATTTATTCTTCCAAAATCTATGCTGGCCATCTGCAATTTTGACTACATTTATTGTAGCGTTTTGATATGTTCTATATTGTAGGTATGGGACAAAGTTCATGGATGAATATCAATCTATAATGACAAAGAAACTTGGTCTGTCAAAATATAACAAGCAGCTTATTAGCAAGCTGCTGAACAACTTGGCTGTCGATAAAGTTGACTATACAAATTTTTTCCGTCTTCTTTCGAATGTCAAAGCAGACCGTGACATCGCAGAAACTGAGCTACTTGTTCCAATAAAAGCTGCACTCCTGGATATTGGGAAAGAAAGAAAGGAAGCATGGATTAGTTGGGTACAAACATATGTTGAGGAGGTATGTATTTTTGTATATATAAAATTGTTCTCTTCCCAAATTGCTCGGATAGTAATATTTAACATGACATAATATATCAATGATTATATTGCTATTTTTGGGCTATTTTCTCAGCCTGATCATTTTATGAAGTTGGAGTATTTTTTTCTTTTGTTCTTTGAGAACAAGCTGGGATACTCTTGGAAACAAAAGCAGCATTGCATTTGCATAGTTTGGGTATCTCATCACATAATCGTCTTTTATAATAACTCGTGCATTGTAAATTAAGTGTCATCGGCATGGCAGAAGTTCTAAGATTCTGTTATTCTCTACCTCCTGTTGCCACAATGTTTTCCTGTAATGAACCCCCTTACTGACTGTTGTTCCACCCACCATTTGATAAGTTTGTGCCAGTATTTGGTTTTGGACCTCTAGTCATGCCTTATAGTTGGATCTTTTAAATCACAACACTGTTAAAAACCTAAACAACTTCAATCTAATGATATGTTGATGCTTTGTGAAGCTGGTGGCTAGTGGTGTCTCCGATGAAGAAAGGAAAGCCACAATGAACCGTGTCAACCCAAAGTATGTTCTTCGGAACTATCTCTGCCAGACAGCGATTGACGCAGCTGATCTAGGTGATTACGAGGAAGTTCGCCGGCTATTGAAAGTTATGGAACATCCATATGATGAGCAGCCGGGAATGGAGAAATACGCCCGCTTGCCACCGGCCTGGGCATACAGGCCTGGGGTGTGCATGCTATCCTGCTCGTCATGAGCCACATCCAGCTATGACCAATATACAGTGTTGTATACTTTTTTGGTTGTATAGGAGGGGTTTACCCTGTAATATGCAGTGTTCCTAGCGCCACATTGTTTTATTACTGTGGTGCGATGTCCGAAACTTAGTCATGTTGTTTGTTGCCTTGACTTTGGGTAGCAGAACGTTCAGCCGTTCAGGAGCAGTTGGGAAATGAAGCGCTCCATACCTAAAGTTTCTGAGATGGTAATGTTATCAGTGGAAAACCCTTGTGTTGGATATTATCGGCTGTTGGTCTGGTTGCATCTGGCAACATGGGGGTGGTATGTTTTTTTTTTTTTTTTGAGATGAACATGGGGGTGGTATGTTGACATTGTTTATCACTGTTACAATGTGCGTAATTCTACTGTTGAGCCGCTTGAGCCGCTTTCTTGAATGGTTTAAAGATCCACGGAGGATTGTATCGCAAACAGGTGTAGTCTTACACCGCATGGTTAGCATACATGAATATCTGTACTGGCCTCCTTTCTCCTAGTCACTATTGCAGCCTCCTTTCTACTAGTCACTATTGCAATAGAATGATATGCATTCCGAAACAGATATCCTCATTTTTCAAATTTATTTTAGAAGTCATAGACAGTTGCTAAAAGCTCTCTCATGCCTCATTCGGTCAGTTTGGAGGATTTTCGTAAGAATGCGTACAGGAATGTTACTCATTTTTTGTGTTTTTAAGAATACTACACATCCAATCAAAGCTTATTTTGCGCGTAGGAACGAGGCAAGTCAATTCCTTATAATGACAAGTGCAATCTTACCCATTTTCTATACAACTCTTAGTTTCTATGTTTTGATTTCCTTCAAACCGAACGAGCCCTTGAAATGATGGCCCATAAAGATAAAGTGCATGTGCGCTGAACAATGGACAAACTCTTCTACGGAGTGAGACACTACAATGAACAAATTCTATTACAGAATGAGACACTACGGGGCTGTTTGATTCTAGGTCATGTATTGCCACACTTTACTACATATTTTTATCAAGCTTGCCTAAACTTAGTTCAACAAAGTGAGCCATAAGTTGGCAAACTTAAGGAAATCTTGCCACACCTTTTGTGTGTATATCATGTGGGGCTCTAGTGTGGCTTGTCTAAAATGTGGCTTAAACTAAACACACATTTAAGTTGGTTAAATTTGTCTAACCCTAAATGTGACAATCTTTGGCAATATTAGTCACAAACCAAATATTCCCTACATCTTTAATTATTTGCTACTTCCTCCGTCCCATAATGTAAGACGGTTTTTGATACTAGTGTAGTGTCAAAAAATGTCTTACATTACGGGACGGAGGGAGTAGTACCTTTGTTTTGCGCCAGAGTAATAGTCAACATAGGCGACTATTAGACATGTAGCCAACATGTGGGAGACATATGATGTCCTTGTCCCAATCTTTCTTAGTTTGCAAGTAACCATGTTTGTCATCATTTAACCGTGTCATTCTTGACAAGAATGTATATCCAGTTATGCAAGGTGGGAGAACATCATTTAATTTTAGACTCCAACAAAGAATGCTGATTTTGTAGTAAGCTTTTTGAATCAATTTTCTTATTGGACGATGGAAGTTGGATTATTTTTCTCTACTTCATGTATAGTCTTGTGTAGAATGACCGCCATTTCCGAAATACTTCGTAGACATAAAGCAGTTTGTCTAGGTTTTAAACATTCTAAGCAAGCCTTCAAATTATGTTTGTGCATGATTCTGTGGAAGGGGTGGGAGGTGATCCATCTATGGGGATAGGTAATTAAAATGATGGAATCTTGGGGGTAGAGGAGTGTGATATGTGAAGCGATTTTCTAAGTTTCTCACAAGTAATCATGTTTGGGGAGGGGGTGCTTTTTGCTCAAGTCTGAGTAGGAGGGGTGGATTTGAGGATCAACTTCTCAAATTTTAGGGGGTTAAAATTTTAAGGGGAAGAACTAGTTGGTGTTAACTCCTAAACAAAACCATTTTTTGGAAGTTAAATCATTTTGGGGAAGGTCCAGAGATGCTTTAAGGGCATCTTCAATGCGGATCCTTAAATCGGCCCAAAATGTCCAAAGTGGACGGTCACTTTTGGTCCTCCAACACGGATCACCAAATCACGTCGGATCGGTCTGGGCCCCTGGCCCCCAACTTTTGGGGGAGGGGGGGGGGCTCTGGGGATGGATATCTTGCTGGGGAACGTAGTACTTTTAAAAAATTTCTACGCACACACAGGATCATGGTGATGCATAGCAATGAGAGGAGAGAGTGAGTCCACGTACCCTCGTAGACCGAAAGCGGAAGCATTAGCACAACACGGTTGATGTAGTCGTACGTCTTCATGATCCGACCGATCAAGTATCGAATGCAAGGCACCTCCAAATTCAGCACACGTTCAACTCGATGACGTCCCTCGAACTCCGATCCAGCCGAGCTTTGAGGGAGAGTTTCGTCAGCACGACGACGTGGTGACGATGATGATGTTCTACCGACGCAGGGCTTCGCCTAAGCACCGCTACGATATTATCGAGGTGGACTATGGTGGAGGGGGGCACCGCACACGGCTAAGAGATCCAAGGGATCAATTGTTGTGTCTATGGGGTGCCCCTTGCCTCAGTATATAAAGGAGGAGAGGAGGGGAGGGGCCCGCCCTCTCTATGGCACGCCCTGGGGAGTCCTACTCCCACCGAGAGTAGGATTTCCCCCTTCCATGTAGTAGGAGTAGGAGTCAAGGAAAGGGAAGAAAGAAGGGAAGGAAGGAGGGGGCGCAGCCACTCCCCCTAGTCCAATTCGGACTAGGCCTTGCGGGGGCGCGCGGCCTGCCCTAGGCAGCCCCTCTCTCTTTCCCGTATGGCCCAATAAGGCCCAATACTTCTCCCCGGCGAATTCCCGTAACTCTCCGGTACTCCGATAAATACCTGAATCACTCGGAACCTTTTCGATGTCCGAATATATTCGTCCAATATATCGATCTTTAGGTATCGACCATTTCGAGACTCCTCGTCATGTCCCCGATCTCATCCGGGACTCCGAACTGCCTTCGGTACATCAAAACACATAAACTCATAATATAACCGTCATCGAACTTTAAGCGTGCGGACCCTATGGGTTCGAGAACTATGTAGACATGACCGAGACACGTCTCCGATCAATAACCAATAGCGGAACCTGGATGCTCATATTGGCTCCCACATATTCTACGAAGATCTTTATCGGTCAAAATCGCATAACGACATACGTTATTCCCTTTGTCATCGGTATGTTACTTGCCCGAGATTCGATCGTTGGTATCTCAATACCTAGTTCAATCTCGTTACCGGCAAGTCTCTTTACTCATCCCGTAATGCATCATCTCGTAACTAACTCATTAGTCACATTGCTTGCAAGGCTTATAGTGATGTGCATTACTGAGAGGGCCCAGAGATACCTCTCCGACAATCGGAGTGACAAATCCTAATCTCGAAATACGCCAACCCAACAAGTACCTTCGGAGACACCTGTAGAGCACCTTTATAATCACCCAGTTACGTTGTGACGTTTGGTAGCACACAAAGTGTACCTCCGGTAAACGGGAGTTGCATAAATCTCATAGTCATAGGAACATGTATAAGTCATGAAGAAAGCAATAGCAACATACTAAACGATCAAGTGCTAAGCTAACGGAATGGGTCAAGTCAATCACATCATTCTCCTAATGATGTGATCCCGTTAATCAAATGACAACTCTTTGTCCATGGCTAGGAAACATAACCATCTTTGATTAATGAGCTAGTCAAGTAGAGGCATACTAGTGACACTCAGTTTGTCTATGTATTCACACATGTATCATGTTTCCGGTTAATACAATTCTAGCACAAATAATAAACATTTATCATGAAATAAGGAAATAAATAATAACTTTATTATTGCCTCTAGGGCATATTTCCTTCAGTCTCCCACTTGCATTAGAGTCAATAATCTAGTTCACAACATCATGTGATTCAACACCAATATTCACATCTGTATGTGATTAACACCCATAGTTCACATCGTCATGTGACCAACTCCCGAAGGGTTTACTAGAGTCAATAATCTAGTTCACATCGCTATGTGATTAACACCCAAAGAGTACTAAGGTATGATCATGTTTTGCTCGTGAGAGAAGTTTAGTCAACGGGTCTGTCACATTCAGAGCCGTATGTATTTTGCAAATATTCTATGTCTATAATGCTCTGCATGGAGCTACTCTAGCTAATTGCTCCCACTTTCAATATGTATCCAGATTGAGACTTAGAGTCATCTGGATCAGTGTAAAAGCTTGCATCGATGTAACTCTTTACAACGAACTCTTTTTATCACCTCCATAATCGAGAAACATCTCCTTAGTCCCGACTAAGGATATTCTTGACTGTTGTCCAGTGATCTACTCTTAGATCAAAATTGTATTCCTTTGCCAAACTCAGAGCAAGATATACAATAGGTCTGGTACACAGCATAGCATACTTTATAGAACCTATGACTGAGGCATAGGGAATGACTTTTTCATTCTCTTTCTATTTTCTGCCATGGTCGGGTTTTTAGTCTTACTCAACTTCACACCTTTGCATCACAGGCAAGAACTCTTTCTTTGACTGTTCCATTTTGAACTACTTCAAAATCTTGTCAAGGTATGTACTAATTGAAAATCTTATCAAGCGTCTTGATCTATCTCAATAGATCTTGATGCTCAATATGTAATAGCTTTACTGAGGTCTTTCTTTGAAAAACTCCTTTTAAACACTCCTTTATGCTTTCCAGAAAATTCTACATCATTTCCGATCAACAATATGTCATTCACATATACTTATCAGAAAGACTGTAGTGTTCCCACTCACTTTCTTGTAAATACAGGCCTTTCCAAAAGTCTGCATAAAACCATATGCTTTGATCAACTCATCAAAGCGTATATTCCAACTCCGAGATGCTTGCACCGGTCCATTGATGGATTGCTGGAGCTTGCACACTTTGTTAGCACCTTTAGGATTGACAAAACCTTCTGGTTGCATCATATACAACTCTTCTTTAATAAATCCTTTAAGGAATGCAGTTTTGACATCCATTTGCTAGATTTCATAAAAGGAACAATTGTATTGGTGCCCCTAGTTGGGTCACGCTCGACTGATTTGCCCCTAGTTTTTCAATAATTGCGGTTTTGCCCAGCTCACTTCACTCGCCTTGTGTTTTTGCCCTTCCGGGGCGGTTCCGACCAATGAGCAGTCGCCACGTGGCAAACCGTGATTGGTCGGAACCGCCCCGGAAGGGCAAAAACACAAGGCGAGTGAAGTGAACTGGGCAAAACCGCAATTATTGAAAAACTAGGGGCAAATCAGTCGAGCGTGACCCAACTAGGGGCACGAATGCAAAAATCCCTTCATAAAATGTGGCAATTGCTAACATGATTCGGACAGACTTAAGCATCGATATGAGTGAGAAAATCTCATCGTATTCAACACCTTGAACTTGTCGAAAAACTTTTTTGCGACAAGTTGAGCTTTGTAGATAGTAACACTACTATCAGCGTCTGTCTTCCTCTTGAAGATCCATTTATTTTCTATGGCTTGCCGATCACCGGGCAAGTCAACCAAAGTCCACACTTTGTTCTCATACATGGATCCCATCTCAGATTTCATGGCCTTCAAGCCATTTCGCGGAATCTGGGCTCATCATCGCTTCCTCATAGTTTGTAGGTTCATCATGGTCTAGTAACATGACTTCCAGAACAGGATTACCGTAACACTCTGGTGCGGATCTTATTCTAGAAGACCTACGAGGTTCGGTAGCAACTTGATCTGAAGTTTCATGATCATCATCACTAACTTCCTCACTAATTGGTGTAGGAATCACTGGAACTGTCTTCTGTGATGAACTACTTTGCAATAAGGGAGAAGGTATAATTACCTCATCAAGTTCTACTTTCCTCCCACTCACTTCTTTCGAGAGAAACTCATTCTCTAGAAAGGATCCATCTTAGCAACGAATATCTTGCCTTTGGATCTGTGATAGAAGGTGTACCCAACAGTTTCCTTTGGGTATTCTATGAAGACGCACTTCTCCGATTTAGGTTTGAGCTTATCAGGTTGAAATTTTTTCACATAAGCATCGCAACCCCAAACTTTAAGAAACGACAACTTTGGTTTCTTGCCAAACCACAGTTCATAAGCCGTCGTCTCAACGGATTTCGATGGTGCCCTATTTAAAGTGAATGCAACTATCTCTAATGCATAACCCCAAAACAATAGTGGTAAACCGTTAAGAGACATCATAGGTCGCACAATATCCAATAAAGTGCGGTTATGACGTTCGGGCACACCATAACGTTGTGGTGTTCCAGGTGGTGTGAACTATGAAACTATTCCACATTGTTTTATATGAAGGCCAAACTCATAACTCAAATATTCTCCTCCACGATCAGATCGTAGAAACTTTATTTTCTTATTATGATGATTCTCCACTTCACTCTGGAATTCTTTGAACTTTTCAAATGTTTCAGACTTGTGTTTCATTAAGTAGATATACTCATATCTGCTCAAATCGTCTTGTGAAGGTCAAAAAATAACGATACCTGCCACGAGCATCAATACTCATTGGACTGCATACATCAGTATGTATTATTTCCTATAAGTCACTAGCTCGTTCCATTGTTCCGGAGAATGGAGTTTTAGTCATCTTGCCCATAAGGCAAGGTTCGCAAGCATCAAATGATTCATAATCAAATGATTCAAAAAATCCATATTTATGGAGTTTCTTCATGCGCTTTACATCGATATGACCCAAACGGTAGTGCCACAAATATGTTGCACTATCATTATCAACTTTGCATCTTTTGGCATCAATATTATGAATATGTGTATCACTACGATCGAGATTCAACATTGGGTGTATGACCATAGAAGGTTTTATTCCTGTAAACAGAATAACAATTTATTCTCTGCCTTAGATGAATAATCGTATCGCAATAAACATGATCTAATCATATTTATGCTCAACGCAAACACCAAATAACATTTATTTAGGTTCAAGACTAATCTCGAAAATATAGGGAGTGTACGATGATGATCATATCAATCTTGGAACCACTTCCAACACACATCATTACTTCACCCTCAACTAGTCTCTGTTTATTCTGTAACTCCTGTTTCGAGTTACTAATCTTAGCAACCGAACAAGTATCAAATACTCAGGGGCTACTATAAACACTAGTAAAGTACACATCAATAACCCGTATATCAAATATACCCTTGTTCACTTTGCCATCCTTCTTATCCACCAAATATTCAGGGCATTTTCGCTTCCAGTGACCATTTCCTTTGCAGTAGAAGCACTCAGGTTCAGGCTTTGGTCCAGCTTTGGGATTCTTCACAGGAGCGACAACTTGCTTGCCATTCTACTTGAAGTTTCCCTTTCTTTCCCTTTGCCCTTTACTTGAAACTAGTGGTCTTGTCAATCATCAACACTTGATGCTCTTCTTGATTTCTACCTTCGTCGATTTCAACATCACGAAGAGCTCGGGAATCATTTTCGTCATCCCTTGCATACTATAGTTCATCACGAAGTTCTAGTAACTTGGTGATGGTGACTAGAGAACTTTGTCAATCACTATCTTATCTGGAAGATTAACTCCCACTTGATTCAAGCGACTGTAGTACCCAGACAATCTGAGCACATGCTCACTAGTTGAGCAATTCACCTCCATCTTTTAGCTATGGAACTTGTTGGAGACTTCCTATCTTTCAACTCGGGTATTTGCTTTAAATATTAACTTCAACTCCTGGAACATCTCATATGGCCCATGACGTTCAAAACGTCTTTGAAGTCCCGATTCTAAGACGTTAAGCATGGTGCACTAAACTATCAAGTTGTCATCATATTGAGCTAGCCAAACGTTCATAACATCTGCATTTGCTCCTGCAATAGGTCTGTCACCTAGCGGTGCATCAAGGACATAATTCTTCTGTGCAGCATTGAGGATACACCTCAGATTACAGACCTAGTCCTTATCATTGCTACTATAATCTTTCAACATAATTTTCTCTAGGAACATATATAAAAACATAGGGAAGCAACAACGCAAGCTATTGATCTACAACAACATAGACATGCAAAATACTATCAGGACTAAGTTCATGATAAATAAAAGTTCAATTAATCATATTACTTTAAGAACTCCCACTTAGATAGACATCCCTCTAATCATCTAAGTGATCACGTGATCCAAATCAACTAAACCATAACCGATCATCACGTGAAATGGAGTAGTTTTCAATGGTGAACATCGTCATATCTACTATATGATTCACGCTCGACCTTTCGGTCTCAGTGTTCCGAGGACATATCTGCATATGCTAGGCTTGTCAAGTTTAACCTGAGTATTCTGCGTGTGCAAAACTGGCTTGCACCTGTTGTAGATGGACGTAGAGCTTATCACACCCGATCATCACATGGTATCTGGGCACAATGAACTTTGGCAACAGTGCATACTTAGGGAGAACACTTTTATCTTGAAATTTAGTGAGAGATCATCTTATAATGCTACCGTCAATCAAAGCAAGATAAGATGCATAAAGGATAAACATCACATGCAATCAATATAAGTGATATGATATGGCCATCATCATCTTGTGCTTGTGATCTCCATCTCCGAAGCACTGTCATGATCACCATCGTCACCGGCGCGACACCTTGATCTCCATCGTAGCATTGTTGTCGTCTCACCAACTATTGCTTCTACGACTATCACTACCGCTTAGTGATAAAGTAAAGCAATCACAGGGCGATTGCATTGCATACAATAAAGTGACAACCATATGGCTCCTGCCAGTTGCCGATAACTTGGTTACAAAACATGATCATCTCATACAATAAAATATAGCATCATGCCTTGACCATATCACATCACAACATGCCCTGCAAAAACAAGTTAGACGTCCTCTACTTTGTTGTTGCAAGTTTTACGTGGCTGCTACGGGCTGAGCAAGAATCGTTCTTACCTACGCATCAAAACCACAACGATAGTTTGTCAAGTTAGGGCTGTTTTAACCTTCTCAAGGACCGGGCGTAGCCACACTCAGTTCAACTAAAGTTGGAGAAACTGACACCCGCCAACCACCTATGTGCAAAGCACGTCGGTAGAACCAGTCTCGCGTACGCGTACGCGTAATGTCGGTCCGGGCCGCTTCATCCAACAATACCGCCGAACCAAAGTATGACATGCTGGTAAGCAGTATGACTTGTATCGTCCACAACTCACTTGTGTTCTACTCGTGCATATAACATCTACGCATAAAACCAGGCTCGGATGCCACTGTTGGGGAACGTAGTAATTTTAATAATTTCCTACGCACACACATGATCATGGTGATGCATAGCAACGAGAGGGGAGAGTGTGTCCACGTACCCTCATAGACCGAAAGCGGAAGCGTTAGCACAACGCGGTTGATTTAGTCATACGTCTTCATGATCCGACCGATCAAGTACCGAACGCAAGGCACCTCCAAGTTTAGCACACGTTCAACTCGATGACGTCCCTCGAACTCCAATCCAGCCGAGCTTTGAGGGAGAGTTCCGTCAGCACGACGGCGTGGTGACGATGATGATGTTCTACCGATGCAGGGCTTCGCCTAAGCACCACTATGATATTATCGAGGTGGACTATGGTGGAGGGGGGCACCGCACATGGCTAAGAGATCCAAGGGATCAATTGTTGTGTCTATGGGGTGCCCCTTGCCTCAGTATATAAAGGAGGAGAGGAGGGGAGGGCCCCGCCCTCTCTACGGCGCGCCCTCGGGAGTCTTACTCCCACCGGGAGTAGGATTCCCCCCTTCCATGTAGTAGGAGTAGGAGTCAAGGAAAGGGAAGAAAGAAGGGAAGGAAGGAGGGGGCGCAACCCCTCCCCCTAGTCCAATTCAGACTAGGCCTTGCGGGGGCGCACGACCTGCCCTAGGCAGCCCCTCTCTCTTTCCCGTATGGCCCAATAAGGCCCAATACTTCTCCCCGGCGAATTCCCGTAACTCTCCGGTACTCCGATAAATACCTGAATCACTCGGAACCTTTTCGATGTCCGAATATATTCGTCCAATATATCGATCTTTAGGTATCGACCATTTCGAGACTCCTCGTCATGTCCCCGATCTCATCCGGGACTCCGAACTGCCTTCGGTACATCAAAACACATAAACTCATAATATAACCGTCATCGAACTTTAAGCGTGCGGACCCTACGAGTTCGAGAACTATGTAGACATGACCTTGACACGTCTCCGGTCAATAACCAATAGCGGTACCTGGATGCTCATATTGGCTCCCACATATTCTACGAAGATCTTTATCGGTCAAAACCGCATAACAACATACATTGTTCCCTTTGTCATCGGTATGTTACTTGCCCGACATTCGATTGTCGGTATCTCAATACCTAGTTCAATCTCGTTACCGGCAAGTCTCTTTACTCGTTCCGTAATGCATCATCTCGTAACTAACTCATTAGTCACATTGCTTGCAAGTCTTATAGTGATGTGCATTACCGAGAGGACCCAGAGATACCTCTCCGACAATCGAAGTGACAAATCCTAATCTCGAAATACGCCAACCCAACAAGTACCTTCGGAGACACCTGTAGAGCACCTTTATAATCACCCAGTTACTGTGTGACGTTTGCTAGCACACAAAGTGTTCCTCCGGTAAACGGGAGTTGCATAATCTCATAGTCATAGGAACATGTATAAGTCATGAAGAAAGCAGTAGCAACATACTAAATGATCAAGTGCTAAGCTAACGGAATGGGTCAAGTCAATCACATCATTCTCCTAATGATGTGATCCCGTTAATCAAATGACAACTCTTTTTCCATGGCTAGAAAACATAACCATCTTTGATTAATGAGCTAGTCAAGTAGAGGCATACTAGTGACACTTAGTTTGTCTATGTATTCACACATGTATCATGTTTCTGGTTAATACAATTCTAGCATGAATAATAAACATTTATCATGAAATAAGGAAATAAATAATAACTTTATTATTGCCTCTAGGGCATATTTCCTTCAGTCTCCCACTTGCACTAGAGTCAATAATCTAGTTCACAACATCATGTGATTCAACACCAATATTCACATCTGTATGTGATTAACACCCATAGTTCTTCGTCATGTGACCAACACCCAAAGGGTTTACTAGAGTCAATAATCTAGTTCACATCGCTATGTGATTAACACCCAAAGAGTACTAAGGTATGATCATGTTTTGCTCGTGAGAGAAGTTTAGTCAACGGGTCTGTCACATTCAGAGCCGTATGTATTTTGCAAATATCTATGTCTACAATGCTCTGCACGGAGCTACTCTAGCTAATTGCTCCCACTTTCAATATGTATCCAGATTGAGACTTAGAGTCATCTGGATCGGTGTAAAAGCTTGCATCGATGTAACTCTTTACGACGAACTCTTTTTATCACCTCCACAATTGAGAAACATCTCCTTAGTCCTGACTAAGGATATTCTTGACCGCTGTCCAGTGACCTCTGTAAACTAATATAAGAGCGTTTACAGAGGGATGTTTAGAGAAGTTTTTAGAGTGAAAACTAGTCTAAAAATCTATAAATAAAATTGATGCCCGCTTTGTTTGATGGCTAAGATCGGATGGCCTCCACCAGGTAGGTTGTCACTGGACACGTTTGGACGTGTCCACGGACATTTGTACGTTTGGTGGGCCACGTGGGGGACGTTCTCAGCTCAAAGAAATGTTAACTTGATCGCGTGATAACTGTCCCGTACACGTAACAGAAATCGTCAGAGGCAACGTCCTCCACCATCAACCATCATCATGCAAAACCGTTCAATCCTTTCTCACGTGAAGTGGAGAATTGACAAGCGGGTCCAACATGTTTAGCGGAACACTAAGGCGACAGGGAGGCAATCGTGTGGCGATCAACTTCCTGCGCTAGGGTTAGGGTTTTGTCTACGGGGGTGGTGTGGATTCGGTGGTAGTGAGGGGGCGACTGCGCTTTCCTTCGCTGCAGACCGGGTTGATCGTCTTCCTTTGCCAGGGTGTGGTGCTAATGGCGGAGAAGGCGAGTGGGGAAGGAGCGGTTCCGGAAGGAAAGATTGCATCGGCGGACAAGGCGGTGACTACGTCAAGGTCTAAGGCTCCTTCGGTCTCAAACTGAGGCGGGAGGAGACAACAAGAAGGGGACACCGCTGCCCGCGTCCGAGGCTGTGGCAGCGGGGTCTTTGCCGGCGCCGATGGCGAGTGTTTCGCCGCGGGGGGATCGGCTAGGTCACCGGCTGGATGCAAGACGGCAGATCCCACCGCGAGTCTCTCAACGAGGCTGGGAGGTATGGCTCTGATGGACAAGGAGGCAGAAGGATTTATTTTCCTGGATTCGAAGAAGCTGATGACAAAGAACTTGAAGTGGCCGATTGCTGGTAAGGTGTGTTCTCCACGTCCAATGAATATTATGAGCTGGAACGTGCTATGAAAAGAGCATGGGGTCTGCATAAAGAAGCCCAGTTCAGGAACATGGGAGATAACATTTTTGTGGTTCACTTCGGAAGTGAGGGTGACTGGAAACATGCTATGTTTAGTGGCCCTTGGCAATTTGATTTCAATGTGGTCACTATTAAAGAGTATGAAGGTGATGTCAGGCTATCTGAAATGGTTTTTGATAGTGTGGATATCTGGGTTCGGGTCACTGATCTCCCTCCGGATAAGAGAAATGAGGAATTTGGCAGGGCCCTTGGCAACTGGCTGGGGTCGACAGTGAGGGTTGATGTGGAAAAGGAAGGTTTTGCCCGTGGTAATTGTTTGCGGATTAGGACGACAATCTCTGTCTTTGAGCTGCTTGTGCGAGGCTTCTACCTTAAACCCTCACTAGAGGACAAGGTTGGGGATTGGTTCGACTTCTACTACGAAAAGGTGCCTCACTTTTGCTTTGAATGTGGTCATTTGGCTCATGTTGGAGTGGTCTGTGTTCTCCCGA